>NC_071280.1:816308-858808 GCF_023375685.1 Ictalurus furcatus
TTATTCTCTCTCTCTCTCTCTCATCCATCCCTTCTATTCTCTCTCTCTCTCTCTCTCATCCATCCCTTCTTATTCTCTCTCTCTCTCTCTTATCCATCCCTTCTTATCTCTCTCTCTCTCTCATCCATCCCTTCTTATTCTCTCTCTCTCTCTCATCCATCCCTTCTTATTCTCTCTCTCTCTCTCTCTCATCCATCCCTTCTTATTCTCTCTCTCTCTCTCTCTCTCATCCATCCCTTCTTATTCTCTCTCTCTCTCTCTCTCTCTCATCCATCCCTTCTTATTCTCTCTCTCTCTCTCATCCATCCCTTCTTATTCTCTCTCTCTCTCATCCATCCCTTCTTATTCTCTCTCTCTCTCATCCATCCCTTCTTATTCTCTCTCTCTCTCTCATCCATCCCTTCTTATTCTCTCTCTCTCTCTCTCATCCATCCCTTCTTATTCTCTCTCTCTCATCCATCCCTTCTTATTCTCTCTCTCTCATCCATCCCTTCTTATTCTCTCTCTCTCTCTCTCATCCATCCCTTCTTATTCTCTCTCTCTCTCTCATCCATCCTTCTTATTCTGTCTCTCTCTCATCCATCCCTTCTTATTCTGTCTCTCTCTCTCTCTCTCATCCATCCCTTCTTATTCTGTCTCTCTCTCTCTCTCTCTCTCATCCATCCCTTCTTATTCTCTCTCTCTCTCTCTCATCCATCCCTTCTTATTCTCTCTCTCTCTCATCCATCCCTTCTTATTCTCTCTCTCTCTCTCATCCATCCCTTCTTATTCTCTCTCTCTCTCTCATCCATCCCTTCTTATTCTGTCTCTCTCTCTCTCTCTCTCTCATCCATCCCTTCTTATTCTGTCTCTCTCTCTCTCTCTCTCATCCATCCCTTCTTATTCTCTCTCTCTCTCTCTCATCCATCCCTTCTTATTCTCTCTCTCTCTCATCCATCCCTTCTTATTCTCTCTCTCTCTCTCTCATCCATCCCTTCTTATTCTCTCTCTCTCTCTCTCATCCATCCCTTCTTATTCTCTCTCTCTCTCTCTCTCATCCATCCCTTCTTATTCTCTCTCTCTCTCTCTTATCCATCCCTTCTTATTCTCTCTCTCTCTCTCATCCATCCCTTCTTATTCTCTCTCTCTCTCTCATCCATCCCTTCTTATTCTCTCTCTCTCTCTCTCTCATCCATCCCTTCTTATTCTCTCTCTCTCTCTCTCTCTCATCCATCCCTTCTTATTCTCTCTCTCTCTCTCTCTCTCTCATCCATCCCTTCTTATTCTCTCTCTCTCTCTCATCCATCCCTTCTTATTCTCTCTCTCTCTCATCCATCCCTTCTTATTCTGTCTCTCTCTCTCTCTCTCTCTCATCCATCCCTTCTTATTCTCTCTCTCTCTCTCATCCATCCCTTCTTATTCTGTCTCTCTCTCTCTCTCTCTCTCATCCATCCCTTCTTATTCTGTCTCTCTCTCTCTCTCTCTCATCCATCCCTTCTTATTCTGTCTCTCTCTCATCCATCCCTTCTTATTCTGTCTCTCTCTCTCTCTCTCATCCATCCCTTCTTATTCTGTCTCTCTCTCTCTCTCTCTCTCATCCATCCCTTCTTATTCTGTCTCTCTCTCTCTCTCTCATCCATCCCTTCTTATTCTGTCTCTCTCTCTCTCTCATCCATCCCTTCTTATTCTCTCTCTCTCTCTCTCATCCATCCCTTCTTATTCTCGCTCTCTCTCTCTCTCATCCATCCCTTCTTATTCTCTCTCTCTCTCTCTCATCCATCCCTTCTTATTCTCTCTCTCTCTCTCTCATCCATCCCTTCTTATTCTCGCTCTCTCTCTCTCATCCATCCCTTCTTATTCTCTCTCTCTCTCTCATCCATCCCTTCTTATTCTCGCTCTCTCTCTCATCCATCCCTTCTTATTCTCTCTCTCTCTCTCATCCATCCCTTCTTATTCTGTCTCTCTCTCTCTCTCATCCATCCCTTCTTATTCTCTCTCTCTCATCCATCCCTTCTTATTCTCTCTCTCTCATCCATCCCTTCTTATTCTCTCTCTCTCATCCATCCCTTCTTATTCTCGCTCTCTCATCCATCCCTTCTTATTCTCTCTCTCTCTCTCTCATCCATCCCTTCTTATTCTCGCTCTCTCTCTCTCTCATCCATCCCTTCTTATTCTCTCTCTCTCTCTCATCCATCCCTTCTTATTCTCGCTCTCTCTCTCTCTCATCCATCCCTTCTTATTCTCTCTCTCTCTCTCTCATCCATCCCTTCTTATTCTCTCTCTCTCTCTCATCCATCCCTTCTTATTCTCTCTCTCTCTCTCATCCATCCCTTCTTATTCTCTCTCTCTCTCATCCATCCCTTCTTATTCTCTCTCTCTCTCTCATCCATCCCTTCTTATTCTCTCTCTCTCTCTCATCCATCCCTTCTTATTCTCTCTCTCTCTCTCTCTCATCCATCCCTTCTTATTCTCTCTCTCTCTCTCATCCATCCCTTCTTATTCTCTCTCTCTCATCCATCCCTTCTTATTCTCTCTCTCTCTCTCATCCATCCCTTCTTATTCTCTCTCTCTCTCTCTCTCTCTCATCCATCCCTTCTTATTCTCTCTCTCTCTCTCATCCATCCCTTCTTATTCTCTCTCTCTCTCTCATCCATCCCTTCTTATTCTCTCTCTCTCTCTCTCATCCATCCCTTCTTATTCTCTCTCTCTCATCCATCCCTTCTTATTCTCTCTCTCTCATCCATCCCTTCTTATTCTCTCTCTCTCATCCATCCCTTCTTATTCTCTCTCTCTCATCCATCCCTTCTTATTCTGTCTCTCTCTCTCATCCATCCCTTCTTATTCTCTCTCTCTCTCATCCATCCCTTCTTATTCTCTCTCTCTCTCATCCATCCCTTCTTATTCTCTCTCTCTCTCATCCATCCCTTCTTATTCTCTCTCTCTCTCATCCATCCCTTCTTATTCTCTCTCTCTCTCTCATCCATCCCTTCTTATTCTGTCTCTCTCTCATCCATCCCTTCTTATTCTGTCTCTCTCTCTCATCCATCCCTTCTTATTCTCTCTCTCTCTCATCCATCCCTTCTTATTCTCTCTCTCTCTCATCCATCCCTTCTTATTCTGTCTCTCTCTCTCTCTCTCTCATCCATCCCTTCTTATTCTGTCTCTCTCTCATCCATCCCTTCTTATTCTCTCTCTCTCTCATCCATCCCTTCTTATTCTCTCTCTCTCTCATCCATCCCTTCTTATTCTGTCTCTCTCTCTCTCTCTCTCATCCATCCCTTCTTATTCTGTCTCTCTCTCTCTCTCATCCATCCCTTCTTATTCTCTCTCTCTCTCTCATCCATCCCTTCTTATTCTGTCTCTCTCTCATCCATCCCTTCTTATTCTGTCTCTCTCTCTCTCTCTCTCATCCATCCCTTCTTATTCTGTCTCTCTCTCTCTCTCATCCATCCCTTCTTATTCTCTCTCTCTCTCTCTCATCCATCCCTTCTTATTCTCTCTCTCTCTCTCTCTCATCCATCCCTTCTTATTCTCTCTCTCTCTCTCTCATCCATCCCTTCTTATTCTCTCTCTCTCTCTCTCATCCATCCCTTCTTATTCTCTCTCTCTCTCTCTCTCATCCATCCCTTCTTATTCTCTCTCTCTCTCTCTCTCATCCATCCCTTCTTATTCTCTCTCTCTCTCTCTCATCCATCCCTTCTTATTCTGTCTCTCTCTCTCTCTCATCCATCCCTTCTTATTCTCTCTCTCTCTCTCTCATCCATCCCTTCTTATTCTCTCTCTCTCTCTCATCCATCCCTTCTTATTCTGTCTCTCTCTCTCTCTCTCTCTCATCCATCCCTTCTTATTCTGTCTCTCTCTCTCTCTCTCTCATCCATCCCTTCTTATTCTGTCTCTCTCTCATCCATCCCTTCTTATTCTCTCTCTCTCTCTCATCCATCCCTTCTTATTCTCTCTCTCTCTCTCATCCATCCCTTCTTATTCTGTCTCTCTCTCTCTCTCTCTCTCATCCATCCCTTCTTATTCTGTCTCTCTCTCTCTCTCTCTCACCCATCCCTTCTTATTCTGTCTCTCTCTCTCTCTCTCTCTCATCCATCCCTTCTTATTCTGTCTCTCTCTCTCTCTCTCTCTCTCTCTCTCTCTCTCATCCATCCCTTCTTATTCTGTCTCTCTCTCTCTCTCTCATCCATCCCTTCTTATTCTGTCTCTCTCTCATCCATCCCTTCTTATTCTGTCTCTCTCTCTCTCTCTCTCATCCATCCCTTTTTATTCTGTCTCTCTCTCTCTCTCTCTCTCACCCATCCCTTCTTATTCTGTCTCTCTCTCTCTCTCTCTCTCTCTCTCTCATCCATCCCTTCTTATTCTGTCTATCTATTGCTCCATCAATCTCTCTCTCGCTCTCTCTCGCTCTCTCCTCACAGTTATCTGAGGCATTAGCGCTGTTTGAAGTTGACATGCTGAAAGGGGAGCGATTGCAGCCAGAGGAGTATAACTACACGGTGCTGATTGGGGGATGTGGACGAGCCGGATATATCAAAAAAGCCTTTAAACTTTACAATGATGTGAGGACACACACACACACACACACACACACACACACACACACACACAGAGTCAGTGATGATGATGATGATAAAGTCTGAAATGTTTTCCCCCAGATGAAGAAGCGCGGGTTAGAGCCCTCGGGCGCGGCCTACACGGCTCTGTTCAACGCCTGCGCCGAGTCACCGTGGAAGCAGTCGGGTCTGGAGCAGGCGCTGAAACTGCGTCAGGAACTGCGCAGGAAAAACATCCCTCTCAATGCCATTACCCATCATGCACTGCTCAAAACGGTGGCGCGGGCCGGAGACCTGAAGGCTTGTTTTCAAGTGCTGCGGGTAACGTCATCCCGACACGCTCACGAACTCTGTATACGTGACGTGTTTTATTCCTCGTTTATATTCTAAAACTAGACCGGAATATTGCTGCCATGTGGTACGCGTTTTTATCAAAGTGTGTGTGTGTGTGTGTGTGTAGGAGATGCTACAAAGCGGACAGGCCATCACACAAGAGACATTTCAGTACTTGCTGATGTGCTGCGTGGAGGACAAGGAGCAGGGCTTCAGACTCGCGCTACAGGTACACACACACACTCACACACACTCACACACTCTCACTGTTCTTTGTCTTTCTTTCTTTTTTTCTGTTTTCTTTTAGGCTCTGTCTCTCTTTGTGTCTCTCTTTCTGTTTCTTTCTTTCGTTCGCTAAATAAGGTTAATGAGAGCTAATGAAAGCGGTGTTCTCCTGCAGGTGTGGCACCAGATGCTAACAGCTGGAATAAAACCAGACGTCCAGAACTATAACATCCTTCTGCGCGCCGCGAGGGATTGTGGGATCGGTGATCCTGCCCTGGCTTCTAAATTACTCCTGAGGGATCAGGAGGAGTCCGAACTCCCAGCTCAGAGAAGAGGTCAGAGGTCGAGGCTGAGAGAGGGGGCGTGTCCTCATGAGCCTTTAGACGTGGATGCGTTCGAGCGGCGCGTGCTGACCGACACGGCGTCTGATCTCACACGGCCGACTCTGGACTCGACAGAAACTCATCCGATTCCTGCTTCCTCGTCATCTTGCCTGTCGCCGTCGCTACAGTCGGCGCCTCCGTCGCCGTCAGTCCCAAACCTGCTGGACCCGAGCACCTGTCACTCGGATGTGGTCGCCTTGGCGACAGCGAGCAACGCGTCCGATAGGCTGGCGCTGATCGGAGACCTCGACGGCTTCCTGAGTAAAATGTCCGACGAGGGATTGAAGCCCACCGTCAAGACTCTCACGCTGTTGGCTGACGTCACGGAGCCCAGCAGCCAATCAGTACACAGCCTGATCCAGGTGGCCAATCAGGGCGGAGTCAAGCTGGACGTGGGTTTCTTTAATACGCTGATCAGGAGAGCTGCTAAAGTGGGAGACGTGGAGGGAGCCAAGGTCAGACCACGTTTTTTAATCTTTTTATTTATCTTTATTTGGAAACGAATCGCAAAACCTGCACAACGTCGTAAACGCAGTTTGTAAAAGCTCCTGTCTCTCTGTTTCAGGCTGCGAAGGCGCTGATGCTGGAGAGGAAGTTGCGTGTAAATGCTCGGACGTTCTGCAGCATGGCTCTGACCTGTCGCACGCAGAAAGACGGACTCCAGCTCCTCGCCGACATGGAGGTCTGAACAACTGACCTCAACCTTTTCCATCAGTTCAAGTTAATTCCGAGCGCTCTGGAATTACACGCACCTTCCGTAGAAATGAAGACAAATGAATGATATGACAGTAAAATATAATGTGATGGACAAATCTAAATGTGGTGATGTGATAGAAAAAAAACCCACTGAGATTTAAACCAGTAGGTCTAAAAAGTATGTTTTGTTGTTAGAACAAAGATGAATAATTTCGGCCGTTTTTATTTATTTATTTATTATCGTTTTGTTATAAAATCAATATGTGCCAATACTTCTTGATGGCGTCGTACGTAAAGTAGATTGCTTTAAGGGATTAAGTGCACGTTTGTAAACATCTGTATGTGACACGAGATTACAACATTACTATAAATTACTAAAACAGCGAATGTTTATTATTGTTTTGTTTTGTCAGACGTGCGGCGTGACGGCGAACGCTCACGTGTTCAGCGCTCTGATTGGTCAGGCCACGCGGCGTTTGGACTACGCCTGGCTGCACGAGCTGCTGCTTCAAATGCACCAGATGCAGGTTTCGCCCAACGACGTCATCATCAAGCAGCTGGAGTTCGCCGCGCAGTATCCTCCCACCTACGACCAGGTCAGTTACACTCGTTTGCATATGCAAATTCTAGCAGGAGTTTTGTTTTATTCTGTTTATGTGATTTTATTCATTCCCATTTGATTTCTTTCAGCGTTTTTGTTTGTATCAAATGAGGATTTGTTTATTTTTTCAGGATGCAAAGTTGTATTTTTCTTTCTTCCGTATTTCTTAAATAAATTAGAGTTGTACATTTTTATTTATTTATTTTTACACATCTTGTAAAAAATGCTGGCGATTTGTTAGTGAGGGGGCGTGGTATATGCATAAGACATGTAAATCAGGGGGAGGGGTCTCGAACACTAGTCAAGATAGATTTCTTGATTTGTGAAACTTGCACCGCAGCTAAAAGAAACCTTAAAAATCTTTTTCTGCTCCATTTGGTATCGTTTTTAGCTGAATTCTTCCTCTAAACAACATCTTGAGTTGATGATCCTGTTTATTCTCTCTCTCTTTCTCACTCTCTTTTTTGTGTGTGTAAATTTCTTCCTAGTACAAGTCGAAGAACACGTACTTGGACAAGATCAACGGTTTCCGTGGTTTCTATAAGCAGTGGCTGGAGTTCATGCCTGCACAGGAGACGCCACACCCATGGGAGAAATATCACCAACCCGAGACCGAGATCGAGCCGGATGGAGTGGAGTCTGGACGTGGGAGCGATAAACCGCGTCAGCTGAGCTGATTCACTAAATGTGAAATAAATAAATAGTTTTCACAGCATATGACTCAACTGAGGAGTGATAATTATACATACTATATTCTCTTGTGAGAGAGAGGACGCTATAGGACGCTTTGGAGAGGGCGCGATACACACTTTATGTACAATAACTTATACGATAATACGGTTTTCAAATTTGCGTCCACAATTTGTTCTCTTGATGACGCTTGTCGATTTCTTGGAAAGCTGAAATTTCCTCACCAAATAGCAAAAACATAAGAAATGTGTGGGTTTGTCCACTGCTGATCTCCTCAACAGGCTGAGCAGAAAAGCATCTCAGAAAGAACAACACGTGGAACCTTGAAGAGGACGGCCTACGACGGCAGAACAACACAGGAAGATTGGACGAATGTTGTGTATGTTAATTCACCATGAACTGACTTCACTTGCACTTTATTGGTCAATCGATGTTTCAACGATTAATGTCGAGTTACAGACTTTTTTTTAAAAAAAAAACATGGTACATACGGTACAAATATAAATACTATGACAAAAAAAAACTAACATTATATAAAGAAAAAGCTGAGCAATTTATTTATAAAAAAATAAAATCAGTGGATGGAAATGAGATATATGAAGGCATCTGTGGAAAATGTCATTTTAAAATAACTCGTTTAACCCCACTCTCAGTTCACGCCCATGTTCCATAAGCTCCGCCCCCAAGTCTCCCAACAGCGTGTTTATAACGTGACTAAATTACCCCTGTCCAATCACAGACCAGCATTCCGACCGGAAGTCAAGTTTCCACATGGGATTTCACAGCCACATAATACTTTTGTCCTAAAATTGTGACTTAACCCGTTATTTAAAAAAAATAAATAAATCATATTCTACATATTTTGTAGGTTATTTGTATAAGTACGAAATAAAATTTGTAAAAAAAAAAAAAAAAACAACTATTGCACATTTAAATAAAATGTTGATTTTTTTTCTTTTTCACGTTCAACCAAAAACGATTATTTAAATGCACAAAAGAAAAAAAAACCTCTCCCCTTTTTACAGTCGTGACGTCATTTCCGACCGGAACTTCCCTTTTTTTTTTTTTTTTTGCAATATAGCGCTAAGTTTGAAGACACGACAGTAGCGCAGTCTGTTTATAATGTCCGTTTACTTTGTCACGTTTAATTTGCATGTTTTGGATTTACACCGGTTGTGAAGTTGTTTTTACAGAGTGTTGTATTTTTATTTCCGTTATTTTAGCTTCGGTAATGATTAAAATAACTGTGCAGTAGGACAGCCATCTTCAGCAGCTCGCTGTGAGTGCCTTTATTTCCGGGTTTTCTCAGAGAAAATAATCCGACTGCAGCGGGGATTTCAGAGGAGAAAGCTGACACTCGGTCATCTGACCTGTTCGAGAAGTTACAGGTAGCTGAAGCTAGCGAGCTAAAGCGGCTAATGGATCCAAGCATCGAGGTGATTGTGCTGAGCGACGATGACGATGCGGGCGGTGACCACACGGGGGCGCTCGACAGCTCCTCCGTTCTAATAGTGGAAGAAAACGAAGAGAGCAAAGGTGCCAAAACTTTGAGCTTTATTACAAATAAACTGTTCTGTAACAGCACTGCTACTGTACATACTGTTATCTATCTATCTATAGTTATATAGTAGCATATCTTCACTTTTAAATTGAACAGTACTCATGTAAACTGTGTGTGTATATATATATATATATATATATATATATGTATTTCTCTCTCTCTCTCCATCCATCATTTTCTTCACTCCTTTCTCTTTCTATCCATCCCTCCCTCCGTTCCTCTCACTCTCTTTTGCTGTTTCTTCCTCCCTCTGTCTATCCCACCTTCTCTGCACGTCTCTCACCGCCTCTCTGTCTGTCGTTTCCGTCAGATCTCCCTGAAACGAATGAAATTCTGGACGAAGACGTGACCATAACCTTCTCCCGGCGAGCCAGCGTCCTTCCTCACGCCAGATACGACTGCGACAAGGTTTTCAGGTAAACCTCGCTCACCTGGAATTCTTTTCTTTCATATGGGGAAAAGTGGAGTTTGTGGTAAATGTACTGCGTGGCTGTTTCTCAGCTTTGCAGACTCGAACATCTCGGAGCCGGAGGGCGGTAATGCGGCGTACTGCGAGCAGTGCTTCTGTTATATCTGTGACCGACTGGCCTCGCAGGTACGGCGGAAACGGGATGTCACCTGATACTTACCTGAGGAGCTCAGTATATAACATGTGGTCATAGCTTACAGTACATAGCTTGTGGTCGTTATTACGTAACATTATTATACGTCATGTGTTCCAATATCGATATTATCGCCCGCCCCGAACCTTTCAACGAGTTTGAATTCCAATCCTTTGTTTGTTTGTGTGTGTGTGTGTGTGTGTGTGTGCAGTGCAAGTTCTGGACCGTTTCCGGGTTTTGTCACTGTAACGCTCACAAACGCAGCGTTTACTGGAAATCCCTCCGCGATACCAGGATCATGGGATACCTGCACGAGCTCAAATTCACCTTTGACCCTGCGGACATGGATTCAGACCTCCGGCGTGCAGGTGCGCATGAACCCGTGTAGCTGTTGACCTGTGACTCGTGATGAAATGGGTGTCAAGTTAATTTTGTGTGTGTGTGATAGAAACCTCCCTGCAGGAGTTCGCACACAGCTTGGCGCTGAAGTACGGCGCGTTCTCGATGGCGACGGAGAACCCGACCCGACAAATCGCCTGTGGTTGCCCGTGTCATTCCACCAATAGCAAGGCAGGGGAGAGCAGCTCGGCCAATAGGAGCGCGGCGGGATGCTCGAGGTGCTACGTCGAGCACCAGAAGCTCGTTCTGTTCGAGTGAGTCGGTTCGTCTGTGGCGTGTCTCTGTCCTCAGCGCTACACGCGTGCGTGGACTGATTTCGACGTGTTATATTTTTTGTGCGTTTCTAGCTACACTCCTGTGATGGCGTGCGTGTGCGCGTTTCTCGAAGAGGCCACAAAGGAAACTCCAAAGACCGGCTGCATCATGGCGCTCGGTGCTATTAAGCTTTTCATCACACACTCTGCGCCTGGGTAAACCCCGCCTTCCACACACCTTCATCACCTGAGGTAAAAGTTACCGACCACGGTTATTTTCATCATTCTGTCATTCTGTTTTCCCCCCAGAACCGTACACGCTCCGGCGATTTCACACGTCGCACTGGGAATGTTTTGGAGGTAACGGTTTTAAATCTTATAATCTAATCGTTATGACCCGCGTGTAAATGAGTTTTAGCGAAGGCGCATTAGTTAAAAGTCGTAATGTTGTTAACTCCGTTATCGAGCAGTTATTAGTCCGAGTCCCGTTCTTAGACTAGCGTGTTTACTGTCCCGAGGTGTTTCATGGTGGTGTAAGTCTGTACATGATGCACGCTGATGCTCACTGGTGCTGTTCTTAAATATATTATACGTTAGCCGCTACATTTAAAGGCGGCGATGTAGTTCTAATCCTCCAGAACCGACAACCCGTCCACCATTTTAGATTTACGAGAGTAGGCCGGGGAGGAGTTACTGCATATTACCAGGTGTGCAGTCGGGAACTGCGTAGCGTCAGTGGTGATCGCAAAAACCCCAGGACAACGCAGTAACGCGTAGGGTTTGTCTAACGTTAGTTAGTGACAGATTTGTGAATATATATATATAAACACAAATGAATTAGCTTAAATGAAAGTAGCGCTTGTTTGTTTTTGTTTGTGTTTTTAGAGCGATGTCAATGGTGCAGGTTTTGCTGGTCAACGTCGACTTTCCCGCTTCCTTCGTCAATCAACTACAACACTTCTTCCAGATTCTTCCACTTCCTCCTGACCTCAGGAAGTTCAGAAACGGGTAAAAAATATATATATATATATATATACACACACACACACTTCCTTAAACTGAAGTGTTCTGGGGAACAGCGGACTCTGGAATGTCGTTTTGGTCGTTTCATGTTCCCTGGACATTTTAATTCGAATTCACTTGAGAAGGAAATAAATATTTGGAACGCTCTTTGTGAATGTCTTCTTTCTCCCGCCGCTCGTCGTAGGCTCAACGTGCTTTCCTGGGACGACCCTTTGCTCTCGGCGGTGCTGAAGGGTCAGAACGTCACCGGGGTGCGGCAGGTGAAAGGTCGACGCACGGAGACTCTGCACGAAGCGCTGTTGGTGGTCAGAACCCGGGTTCTCAAACTCCAGCAGCAGGACAGGTGAGATCATTCCGCGTGTCGGAGACGACGACGCTATCGCTGGTGTAAACGAATCCCGGGCTCGTGCACGGTCTGTACGGTATAATATAACGTTAACGCTGTAACATTATCAAATACACCTTCACGCCACTCCTTTACGTTTTATTTATTTATTTATTTATTTTACACTTGATTTGCCGTTCGTTTCGAGTGCATTTTCTGCTCTTCAGGTATCGGGAGCTGGTCCGCTATCTGAAAGTTGTGAAAAGTGACAACGATACCATGTGAGTCCGGCGTTCTCACGGTAACGTACACCGAACTTCAGTTACAGCGTGTTTTCACTTGACTGTTAACGCTCGCTGTTTTTTGTTTTTTCTTTTCTGTGCCAAAGACTGCAGATGATGAGAGACTGGGTTCCTCTTTATCTGTGCAAGGTATTTACTATCCTTCATTTCTAATTTAGCATCCACTCATTGAAACGTTTGATCGGTCGAACCTAGGGCTGGGCGATATGACGGAAATATCATTTCACGATACTTGAGGACATTTTTGTGTTAGAATTTCGCTGAGCTGCAGATGCATGTGGTGAAGAAATAGTGTGTGTGTGTGTGTGTGTGTGTGTGTGTGTGTGTGTGTGTGTGTGTAGGTTGCCGATTACGCCGGTGCAACCGACTGCTTGCTCAGCCCCAAGTACGGTTCCTCATGCCCCGCCTCTAGGCTCAGTCCCGCCCAGTTCTGTGCCTACCTCAGAATATTCGCGTCTGGCCACGCCCCCCTCGACATACCACACCCACCGCGAGTCGAGCCCGGTCCGTATTCTCAAAACATCCACACGGTCCAGACAGATCCTTTACTAAGTAACACATGGACACCTATCGAAGGTAAATGAGAACACGACAAACAATTTGTGAAGGAAACACACACACACACACACACACACACACACACACACACACACACGTCTCCTCTGTTCATGCCACTGTACAAGTCCCTGTGCGTGAGCTGTTGCTATAGAAACCATAATGTATTAGAGCGAGCGCACTTCTTCTCTCAGCGCCGCTGTTACAGGAAACGATTCGACACCTTCTGACCAATCAGAACCCAGAAATGCGTTTGTGGCTTTGAGGTGGTCTACTGCATGTTCTGAGGTGTGTGTGTGTGTGTGTGTGTGTGTGTGTGTGTGTGTTTAGGAGGATCCAACCTGCTGAAAAGGCAGGAGGTGATGAAGTTCGCACTCCGAGTCTTGAATTGTAACAGCGCCGTCTTTGCACACGTGAGTACGAGCGCACGTCCGATACGTCCCGCTGCAGCACTATCAGAAAGGCATTGTGGGTAATATGGGCAACTGTTGGACTGAGAGAAGTTCAAAGCTCAGAATTCTTTGATTAAATAAATATTGTTTTATATATAAATATTGACTTGCAAGTCGTTCCTTAAAGGTTCTTGATTGTTGTTGTTGTTGTTGTTGTTATTATTATCATTATTAGAGTTGTTATTTGTCTTGTAGGCCGAAAGCTGGATAAAAGTGCTGGAGTTTGCCAACCTGTCATCTTCTCCTTCTCCTTCTTGTTTACCCGAACCCAACTACATCTTCCTATCAGTGAGTTGCACCGAGCTGATTAAGGCATGGTGGATGTTGTAAGAACATCGAGACTCACTGCATGTACACTTTGTGTGTGTGTGTGTGTGTGTGTGTGTGTGTGTGTGTTTCAGAGGACCATGGACATCGCCACAGGAATCCTCAATGAGCTCAATCGCACTTCCCGGATCCAGATTCCCAAAAACTTTCAAAACGTGAGTAGTAGGTTATGCTGTGTGCGTGTTGTGTTGTTGTGTAGTGTGTTGTAGTAACGCTGATGTCTGTGTCTCCTTCTCCTCCTCCTTCAGGGGTATCCCAACCAGGCGTTGTTGCTCTTAGCCACTCAGGCTTTAGCCTGGCGTCTTCTGCACTCACAACTCAAACCCATCGTCAGCGTCATCCTGACCTTCAAAGTAACTCTCCTCACTGTCTTCCTTATATATATATATATGTATATGTGTGTGTGTGTGTGTGTGTGTGTGTGTGTGTTACAGTGTGTCTCTCTCTTTCTCTTTGTTCATACATGCTTATCAGATGTCACGGTATTATCACAGTATACTGTTTTACCAGTGTACAGTCGCATCTTAGGTTTAGGTTCTGATATCCGTGTGTGTGTGTGTGCGTGTGTGTAGTCGAACCCCTGGGTGGTGCCCTGCTTGTTCAGCAGTCTACTGGTGCAGCCACCAACACTCCAGGATTTGTTCTGCGTGATTCTGGAGGAACTTGCGGACGGACAATGCAGATCCATCTTGCAGTACGTTCGCCCTGTTTGAACACACGCATTACACACTGTTTAATTAAAAAAAAAAGTACTTTTATTAAAAACGTAACGTTCTACTCCAGAATACAGGACACAGCCGAGCAGTACTTCATTGCGAGTTTCCTCTGTCTGTTCTTCCTGGAGTCCAGAGTAGTTCTCAATCACTACACGTATCCCGTTACTGATCTGCTGGCGAAGTGGAACGAGTAAGTGCTTCTGACGGTTCTCAGAAATGCTGATCAGAGCCTTGTTGTTGTTGTTGTTGAATATTTCCATGCGGCAGAGAACATAGACAAGTTACTGAAGTTTAAAATAATGATGCGTGATTAACAGGAACTCCTCAATCCTAGAAGTGATGTTTACACTTTGATCCCATAAAAATGACCGTTTTGTTTCTTCCTCTTTTTATTTATTCACGAACGACACATTATACTTTTTTTTTTTTTTTTAATCCATATACCGCATGTTGTGAAACGTCTGCAAACAAGTTAGTTCCTGTTCTCGCTCACGTCACGGTGTTTACGACTTTATATCTGATTGTGCGTGTGTTTTGTGTTCCGGGTGTGTCTGAACACGCTCTCCTGCACCCTGTGTCCTGATGCAGATTCGAAAACCCGTGGCAGTACCACCTCCGACGACTGCTCGAAGTCAAAGTAAGAACTCTTTATTACGCTTGTACCGAACACATTTCTAGAACCCGTCAAATTTCAGCTTTAATCTTGGATTATAGTACGCATTAATGCGTGAATACAAGATGGCCGCCGTACCTATCCCGTGGTCATCCGGAGCGTCGTTCGTGTACATCCTGAAAAACGAACGCCACAGTGTGACGTGGTGCAACACTCAACATGGCCAGTGGGGGGCGCAGTACAGCATCGGGTGTCCACAGCTAAACAAACAAAATGGTGTCTCTCAAATCGCATTCTAGTTATCGATTACTAACACTGAAAAAACAAACAATAGAAACCATGACACAAATTCTAATGGGTTTCTACTATTTCCACCATTACAAACCATCAGCTAACCATTAAAACCATTACCGGTTCTTAATGGTATCCGCTAGACAGAACATGCCACAGATAGACCGCAACAAATGACCAGTAGAAACCCACAGGGACCAATACAATTCCCATTAAAACCATTACAGATTCTATGACATTCCCAAACCGCCACGTATATTGGAAAAATCGCTTAAACCTGATCGAAAATATATTTTATGTTTAAGTTGATTGTCTGATTCCAGAGATTTGGATTTGGACTGGGTGATCATTTTATAAGCGGTTCACCCACTCATGGGAAGGTGTGATGTCACGATACTCTTCAACCACTCATGTCCCATATGCAAATGATTTAGCTAGAACCCTGCGTAAGCTGCGTATTAATGGAGCTGGGTAATGTTCGTGTCCTGGGAGCTATTTTTAACCAAGTAACTGGCTGAGGGTATGACTGTGCAAATCCAGCTTGTTTGCTAGCGGAGTAGTTATGCGCTACAGTAAAACGAAGCTGTACAGAAGTGAGCACCGGCCGTTCAGAATTAACATAAAATTTACATAATCTGTTTTTTTTGTGTGTGTGTGTGTGTGTGTTTTGCTTCCCTTTTGTGTAGGAGTCGAGTCTGAGCACGGACAAACAGCTAATCCTCAACCAGATGATCCAGTGGGGTCTACGCCAGTAGTGTGTGTGTGTGTGTGTGTGTGTGTGTGAGTGAGAGAAGAAACTGTTAAGACATCTCACTGTTTGTTGTGTGTGAGGATCAGGTACAGTAATTAAAACCGTTCCGATTTTTAAAAAAGAAGGACACTCTAACGTTTTCAAAATGATCCGATGTAAAGGTTTAAAAGCATTTACGAATAAAGAGGCTATGTTTATACGACAGACTGCATCGGTATATCATTTACACGGCAACGGCCAGAATTAGGAGTGTGTGTGTGTGTGTGTGTGTGTGTGTGTGTGTATGTATATAATACATGAAATAAATATAAACATGGAGAGTGTATAGATGCAGATCCAGCGAATGTAAATCAGTCCCTGTTCATGTTCAGTAGAGAAGTTTTGGCGTCTGGTTGAAATCCTTTTTTTGTTTTTCTGTTGTGTGTTGTCTAGTTTGAAATATTGAAATACGTTTGCGTTCAATCAATTCAGCGTTTCTTCAACGGGGAGAACTTCCACCGTTCAACTGCACAGCTAAACGAGAGACGACCGAAGACTGCACTTTTCCCATTTTTCAGCATCTATGGAAGGAAGAAAAATGTGGGATTTGAGTGGAAGCGTTTGTTTCTTGCAGCGGTTCCCTTTTCTATATCTAGATGAACTTTGACCTGTGAAATCACAAGACTCGGTCTCGTGAGCTAACAGCTGAAAAGAAAATTGAGGAGCTTATTATTATTATTATTATTATTATTATTATTATTATTATTATTGGACTTTGGCGTGTTTTCTGATCGGTCGTTGGCTCAAGTCTGGGGAGTAAAAACACCTCGTCCATCATGATCTTGTGGACAAATTCAATGATTTCCTGCTAGGATTTGCAATGTTTGCATCTCTATTACTACAACTTGTAAAAAAAAAAAAAAACCCCATTGGAATTGTTTCTCATTAAGTCATTGCACATCGGGGTAACGTTTAAGTGTGTTTACTCAAAGTGTAAATAAAACGTTTTACGCATCCTCGTGAATCCAGAAAACAAAATCGGACCCGGGAAATCCCGTCCTAATAAAATACGTTTCGAAGTCACTTCACAGGACAGAAAAAAAAACCCACCACAGCATTAAAAACAAACGAGGCACACGTTCCCGTTTATTTCCACCTTCACACTGAAGTGCTCTTAAAGTCTACAACGCTTCGACAGACTTCCGGATCTTCACGGATACGTACACGTCCTCTTGTATTTCACAGTCGCGTCATTTTCTCTAAACATGCGACGGTGAAGATGTTCAACTATCTAATCGTAAGGTGATTTTTAAAAAAAATCAATCTCGGACACTTTAGCGGTAACGCTGTCCGCTCGTATCCAATCGACCAATCGTGTAGCGGCGGCACAAGGCAGGACGTCCTGCAGGTCCAGGTTCAGTTTGAAACTATGCTTAAATGGTTTAAAAACAGCCGGTCTTTACAACTGTGCTGCGCAGAAGCTGTCGAAGCCTACAACAGCAGAAGAACCACAAGAGGTTCCACTTAACGGTAGCCAAGAACAAGACTCTGCAGCTACGATGAGAACCAAAAGTCGATTGGGGGGAAAAACTTTCGCCTGACTGATTGGAAGCTCTTGAGGTGTATCCGCGTGATTTTACACATTGCTCTGCTGCTCCGTGATTGGCTGATTTGGATGAAGGAACAGGGATACACCTAATAAAGACGCCCCCCCGAGTTAGTAGTATTTAATTTCCTCTGAGCATTGTTGTTGTTGTTTATTCAGTGAATAAAACATGTTCATGTGCATTAATGGTGCTGTAATATAAGTTTTTCCCCACACCACACTCACGTGTCCCATCTGTTCTGGCACTCAATAAAATAATCACAAGGATATGTGGATTTGAGGATTTAGGATTACTCCAATTACAGTTTTTGGCCGTTTCGTTGTGCGCTGCAGTTTACACCGAGATCGCAGTGGATGGAGAAAGTGGGGCAGAATCTCATCCAAGCATATAACACTGACACTCCTAATTATTATTATTATTATTATTATTATTATTATTAGTTAAGGATAACTTAAAAGCAGTAAACACTTTGACAATCGGATGATTGCTAATCCAGAGTTCTCAAACCCGTAGGAACCAACTATTCCGAGATGAAGCTACATTAGGTCCAAGTCTAAAAAAAAAAAAAAAATCAATCAATAAATATACTTAACAAGCATACCAAAACTCACAGACCCAACGGAACCCCGCTTGGAGAACCGGCAGGTTAGCAGCAGTATAACCGTACAAGTCCGTTTCAGTGTCAGGTTTTGAAAAGCGTGCTGGCGGTGTAGCTGACTCGCAGGACCGTGGGCGGAGTCCCCGTCGCGTGTCGCGTGACGAGCTCCGAAAGGTAGCGCAGGATCTTCAGATCGTCGTCGTGGAAGCGCTCGGGCCTGACCTCTACGCTGGGACGCCCGAGCCCGTGAGAGAACGTGAGAAGGAACGCTCTAGACACAAGCCGGCTGATTATACTCTGCGTATACAGGAAGTAAGCGGTTCCACGCATGCTGTGAGTCCTCGCCTCCACCAACGGACAAATCAGAGAACCTTTATAAGCCGGGCAGCGTAAGGTCTTCTGGTCCACGTCCAGTACGCTGAGGTACCGGCTAAAGCGGACTAGGCAAGGTGGCATGCTGGGAGATGAAGGAAAAGCCAGTCTGGGAAAACAGAGATACGTTAATGAACAGTGATATTGTTTTGTATATTTACGCTTTATTAAGGCATTTAACTCAGACTTTAGGTGAAACAAGACTCAACCACAGCCTCTCTTTCTCTCTGTTGAAGTTAACAAGACTTTCTGTCTGGAAAAAACCTTTGCTACAGTTTTACCTCCGACTGTTACAAAGCTCTGACACTGGAGACTCCTTCCATAAAACGTTTTACGTAATTGGTTTAACGTACCTGTTACAGCCGACGAGTTTCCAGGTTAGCAGGTCGGTAATGTGCAAAGGGCTCGATGTCCAGGGTTGGATGTTTCCTCTGCAGCTCCCTAGATGAGGGGTGTACATGGTCAGTGCTGTGACCCACCGTCTAACCGCTCTTTCCTCACTGCCCAGCACCACCAACGTCCGGCCGCTCAACAGGCTGTACATGGCGTGCACGGCGAACGGAAACTGGCGCAGGAAATGCAGAGCAGCCCGCCCCGACCTGCCGCGCTTTATCCGACTCTGTACGGCTGTACTTTTCCCCCCGCGAAGGTCGAGAGATATTGTAGAGCCTGCTCCTGTGGAGCTAAGGCTATGGTAGCTGGTGCAATCTGAGAAGTCATCTGGTGTAAATAGGAAAGACCTGTCTTGGAGAGAGCCTGGTTCACTTAGAGGAGAAACGCCACCAAACGTACACACGTCCAAGCTCATGTGAGGATCTTCTGGGTTTAAGACTATAGTAGGGGTTCTAGGGGAGCTCTGGCATTCCTGGTGCTTTTCTTTGCACTGAACCGAAAAGTCTTCAGCACTGCGCATGCAGTCGTTGTCTTCTCCTTCATGCTCTGGGGTTTCCTCATCGATTGCAGAAGGATACGAGGCCCTCAGATCTTCTGGTATGATAGACTCTGTAGTGCTAAGCACCTCAATGCTGTCCTCGCTGTTTTCCCGTCGAGTGACCACTCTCCTTTTTCGTCCTTCAGAGGTGGCTGCAGGGAACGCCGTCGGTCTCTGCGGAACCGTTTCCATGGTATCCATAGGGCCTTGAGTTTGAAAGGACTTCTCCGTTCCCAACACCTCGATACTCTCTCCGCTGCTCACGCTATCCTTCATCGGCACGGAAACGTCCTCGTTCTTGCGGTCGCCTTCGTCTGAGAAGTTTGGTGCTGAAGGCAAGTCGTCACATGGCGAGGTCGGAACGGAGTCAGGTCCGTTTCTATGGAGCTCGAGCCTGATTGGTACCATTTCCACACACGATGTGTACGAGTCTAGGCTTACAGGTTCACTCTGTAGCGGGGAAACGGGAAGAAGCCGTGCTGACCGGGGTTGTAGTCTGGATAGCCGCTGACTCGTCTCTGCTTCCGGGTCACACGACTCTTCAAAGAGGAAATTAGTGGACTTTAGGTGACGGAGCAGGTTTTGAGTCCGCTGCTGCGAGAGGAGGTAGCTGTTATCGCCACGGAAACTCCTCTCAATGGAGCGGAGCTGGGTCAGCGCCTGCTGCAGGAAGTACCCGTCACACAGCTCATCCAGGTTCTTCAGACGCTTGTCAAACTGTCGACACGTGCTCGAGCTCACCAGCTGCGGCGTGTGCGAAGGTGCACGTGAGCAGCCGCTGCAGTCCTCCAGTGACTCTGGACTCTGGGAATACAGTATGTTGGGGTCTAGGTCAGACTCCAGAGAATGAAAAGCATCGTCTGGTTCGTACGGCAGGAACTCGGGGTCTCTGAGCTTCCTGTTCGGATAGGAGGTGATCTGTTTCAAAAGACTTCTGTGTTCCTGAATGGCTTTTTCCACATGAGCCAACTCATCCGCTTTATTAGCCCACATGATCGACGGACACGTTGCACTTTGACCTTCCTTTGTTTCCTCGGGCTGCCCTTGATCCTTTTCTGATCTGTTTTGGTCAGTTCGATCGCTCATATTATCCGAGTCACATTCTGGGTCGTTTCCCCTTTTATCAAACCCTGGCAAGGTGTTGTTTTGGTCAACTTCTATAAATCTACATCTCTGTTTCTCTTTCAGTTCCCCTTCTTTTGTGGTCAGCGGCGATTCCCCGTTCCCATTATCTTTCATTTCCCTTTCCCTCGTTCCCATTCCGTTCCTCTCGCCGACTTTTAATTTACTCAGCCTGTCTCTGTTCATCTCCCTCAGAAGTATTAATCTAGTATACTCCAAGTCGGAAAGTCTTTTGTCCACTTCGTTGGCAAAGTTCTTCCGATTTCCAGTCTTCAGGCACTCCGAAGCCTTGGAGAACTCGGCTGATAGCTGCCGGAAACAACGCATCATCTTCTCCTCTTCGGAGGACACGTAGGCCATGCAGAACGGCCGGACAAACCCCCGGGCCTCCAGGTCGTACAGCGTCAAGTGGTGCACGTAGGCGTAGGCGCCTTCTCTAGAATCCCCCAGCACCACTTTTGAGTCTTCGACGAAGTTCAGTTTAGGGTGTGCCCAACCGGCAGAGCCTGCGAAGGTGGTCTGATAGTCCACAGACATGATCCTGAGCGCGAAGTGGTTCAGATCGAACGAGCCGCACGCCTTGGTTTGGTCTGGAACGGTTAGTAACGGCTGGGGACCCACCTGCTCAGAGAACTCCGATATAAGAATAAAATCCTGACTGAAGCGAACGCTTGACGTCTTCGACCACGGCGACGCATCTTCCGCGTCTGGATACAGAGGAACGGACAGTTCAGCTGGAAGTCCAAGCGATTCCGTGGATTCTTCCAGGAAATCCGTCTCGGTCGTGAAAGCCAGCAAGTCTGGAGATCCGATCATGATGTATTAGTCCAGTGTATATTTAAATATGAAACACCTTTAATATGAGCTGCTCAGTTCAGGTGATTTCAGGTGAGTCAGTGACGTCAGTGAGTCATCCCGCGTGCAGAGTAAACACAAGTGTAAACACAACGCGTCATGAAGGAAGGTTGGTCAGAGTTTGTTGGTATTTACTTCTGCACTTCTCATTAAGACTTGAAACAGGACAAACCTCCAAACTTGTAGCTGTCAGCCGGCGGAAATCAAAAGTAAACAACACGAATCCAGCGCGCAGGCGGTCCTGGAGATATCCGCGCCTGCCTTTTCGTTCAACTTCAGAAGTAAACAGCGCGAGGCGTCCGATCCGGTGACCGGCCGTCGGTAATCGAAACTAGTGCTGTCGCAGGCCACGTGACCGCGCCGGAGGAAGGGAAGGGAAGGGAAGGGAAGGGGGCGGGGTAGCGTGTCTGACCTTTAGGACCGAACTCGCGCTAAACACACGTCCTCGTGCGCAATAAGTCTGCTGCTTTGGACGCAGACGAGTATTTCCGGTGCAGGAAGGAAAATCCTGTCTCCCGCGTGCACGCGCGCGCACTTACCTTAATCCTTCATTTATCTCCAAGGTTCCCGATTTATTTTATTTTATTTTTTGATGAGATGAAATCGCTGTAACATTAACTCAGTATCTTAACTTAAGCGGAATTTGTGGAAGTGGAAGTGAAAGTTCTGTAATAAATTGCACAAACAGAAGCATAATACTTTGAAACATGAACATCTGTACTGCTCTTCTTTTACTGTATTTTTAACGTGTAAAAACAGGTTGTGTGTGTGTGTGTGTGTGTATATATATAAAATTGACATTATCAGTGTTATAAACCTCCTGCTTGCTCTGGTTTCTCTAGCTGAAGAAACAAGCAGCAGAATGTCTCCACTGTTATTATTATTATTATTATTATTATTATTATTATTTAATGGTTTCTATATACTGGAAAGCTGGAAGAATCCACAAAGCAGTTCATCATGTGCTGGGTAAAATGGATAAAACAATACATATCGATGCAATCATTTTAGTCTTGCACAAATTTTTAAAAATATTTATATATACTTAATTTGGGAATTTATTGAACGTTTGTAAAGCTATACATGAAACTTTAAGAAGGGTAAATAATCTGGAGCACAGAAGAAATTTATGATGTGTCTGTGTATATATATTACAGCAATGGTGTTAAGGGGATTTACACTTTTTTTTATATTTTCCTTAAAAACTCTGTATAATTGCTTTTAAGTGGCAGATGGACAAAAAAAAAGAGAGACACTCTTGTAAAAACACGTGTCAATTATTAGCTACAACTTTTATCACTTTTATTTTTGTCCAGTAATTGATAAACATCCCTTGACTTGATTTCTACATTAAGGAACCCTTAAGAGCTAAGGGACCGTGTATAAAAATGGCAACTCCTTTTACAGGAAGAGTCCTTATATTCAAGCTAGGCTACTCGATAGAATGACGTAACAATAAAAATAAAATAAAAAACTAACTCACCAAAAAAGAAAAATCTCCACACCATGAGACAAGACGTACACGAGGAGAAAGTGCTCACAGGAACGTCTTATCCATAATACACACCAGAACTTTCACAGAATCATGACTCAAAGTAAGATGATGTTTTTTTTAGGAAAGAATTATAGTTTCAGTATGAAATCCAGAGCAACGAGAGTGGAGATGCTGTAGAGAAACTAATGCTGAAGAATAGTCATAAAATTATAACGATACAGTAGATTATATTATCAAATGATGTCGAACAAATGAAGTGCCGAGTCTGTGACTTCGTTTTATAACCTTTAATCCAGGCGTAATCACGACACCCGAGCCCTCGTTCAAAATAACTTTTTATTTGCGTAACAGAGAGACTTGATTCAAAGGGATTTTCCAGACCCTGATTCAGGACGAGCTTTATTCGTGTCGGGGAGAAGACTGCATCAAACACACGCACTTTCATACGCCGGATAAAACAAACACACAAACAGTTCTGGTTTGTCGTTCATTAAAGTGCCACGTTTATGATCCGAGTTCCAACCAGAGCGCGTCTCGGTATTAGATCATTAACGAATAAAACCTGAACTCCCTGCATAACTAACTGTTTATTAAACCCTGTATTGCTCCAACACTCGAAGTGTGTGTGTGTGTGTGTGTGTGTGTGTGTGTGTGTGTGTGTGTGGTAGAACTCGCACACGTCTCAGTCTTCGGGACCGCCTTTAGTTTTTCTGTGTAGTAATAAATAAAAACGTCAAACTGCACATTTAACCTAAAAGAAAGAGGTACATCCTAGAGAGAGAGAGAGTTATATATATATATGAGATGTGTGTGTGACCGGTTATATGAGCAGTATCTCGGGCTCGCTCACAGCGCAGTAGAGCATGAAGCCCATCTCATCGATGTCGTCTTCGGTGAAGCCCTGCAGCAGATTCACAGCAGGTTTAAAGTAGCTGGGCAGGAAGCCCGCCTCCAGGTAGCCAATCAGCTCCGTGATGGCCTGCTGGAACCTATCAGCGAACGCCGACTCCGACCAATCAAACTCCTTCTCACTCATGTGCAGGATGACGCTGCTGAGCTGCGCGCCGGTCAGCTTGTGGAGGGCGGGGCAGTTCCGACACACAGCCTTTAGTGTTTTCAGGCACTTCTTCCTGACACCCGAGTCCTCGTCTGATTGGTCGAGGCTGGCCAGTCGAGCCGTTTCGCTGGTGTAGAGGCTCTGGTACCACACGTAGTCGAACGGTCCGGTGATTTCTGGCTGCGCCGTTAGCGCCATGTCCCCTAAGCGCACCGTCGGTAGAACGCTAACAAACAGCTGCTCTTCGTCGAAATTTCTGCTTTCGCTCCGAGCTCGGATTTCCAGCTTCAGCGCGGGAGACCCGAGCACCGGCCGCACCTCGCACTCCAGGGTTCTGCTCAGCGATGGCCAGTTCATGGACTCCGTGATCGATTTGCGTAGTTGCTCGCCAACGAGCTGAGACGACAGGTACCCGCCGAGGAGGTGCCTGTCCCAGTAGCTCCGCCCACGCGGGAAATACTCTAGGTTTTCGCGACGTAACATGCAGTACTGAGGATGTCCGAGGAACGTGTCCTCTCCGGCGATCGGAGTCCACAGACTGGGCTCCAGCTACACACACACACACACACACACGTATAAAAATAACAGGTGGGTTAGGAATTATATAGACTTAATAATCGTATTATTATTAACAATGACAATTGGTCAGAAGGTGTTGATTTAACGTCTATTACAGAACCACTCACAGTAGTTCCGGCTACAAGACAGATCACAGGCGTATGTTAACGCACTCTTAATATGTTTCTATAGCGACAGCGACTTGGATACACACTACATGATCTAAAGCTTATAATAAACGCGATCAGTACGGAGCCCCTAAAGGGACATAGTGGTGGAAAAAAATTGGGATGGGAGAAAAAAAATTGCTGAGAACACAACAGGTAAGCTATTTTTGCGAGGGAACGCAACAATCGTTGATATTGTAAAGCTTTCTGTCGGAAGAACATTTATGGAATGAGTCTCCAGTTTCAGAGGTAAAGCTGGAACGTCAACATCAGTGACATCATGCTGTTTAATTTTTTGTATTTATATACTGACGTACTGTTGAGTAAGGTCGTATTGTTTATATTTCATACACCGTGTGGGTTTTGGACACGATGACGTTTCGTTCTGCTACCTGTAGTGGTACGAGCAGGCAGGCGTGATCAGCCTTGACCACCTGCAGGTCGTCGAGCAGCGACCCCGCGAGGGTCATCTCTCCCAGGGGCATGTCCGGGTGTTTGGAGCGCAGGAAGGCCTGAATCTCTGTAGCGCTTTCCAGCGCTCTCTGCTGAGCTCGGGACACTTCGCTCGGGGACAGGCACACACGTGTCTGGTAATACTGCTCCAGTCTTTCCGAGAAGGTTAACACGCAGAGATCCAGTCGTCTGCCTGTCTGAGCCGGGTCCGATCCGTTCCTCGGAGTCTGGGATTGGATTTGGGGTGCGGATTGAGACAGGTCCGCTATGTTGAAGAAAAAAGAAAAAAAAAAAAGGAGAACGTTGCTAAGTTACTGGAGTTGATCATAATGTATCTGAAAGTCTGTCTGGTCTTACAGTAGAATATTTGTTCCTTTTCCGTTCATTTCCACAAGCTGTTACTCTTGTGATTGACAGGAAGTCAGAATGGCTGCCGCTATTTCTGCGTTGTTGGGATAATGGTCAATTTCTCACCACAATGTGTGCTACATACCTTTCTTGCTGACTGCAGTAATCGGTTTCATGGCCACACCCTCGATGCCCTTTTGAAGCAGTTTGGGTGAGGTACTGACCAGGCTAAGCTCCTCCCAGCTGTCTGTCATCTTTTTATCAGGATTTCGGTCGTCGGGAGGCCGGCCAGCGCGTTCTATCAGCTGGTGGAGAGACGTTTAAGACAAGTCGTAAATAAATGATCAAGCCTACAATTCATTACCTGGCTTGAAAATGCTCCAGTGTGACGCCCAGTCTCGTGTTTTGGTTAAAAAAAAAAAAACGCCAGAGATGACAAAATAACGCACGGCTTGCAAAGTAATAGACTAATATATGTGGAAGAGGGCAGACAGCGCTTTCCGCTGAATGCGTTACACTGCTGAATAAAACCTGCCTGATTAATGACGTCATTAAATGTGCAACAATTAGCATGATTCCAATACAACAATGCACCTTTTTCACCGCTAACGTAGCGATGCCCAGGACGGCGACTCCGCCCACACCAAGCACCAATCGGGCGTTGGACAGCAGGAAGTCGATGATGGCGGCGATTCCGTCTTCACCCCGCCTTTTACCTGAATAATACATGGCTCCGTCTGCAACGGACCAAACCGCATATGTTAAAACCACGTTTTGGCGAAATCATTAGTGACACTACTGAAATCCCTCGCTTATACCGTTCCAGATAAGCCACTAGCAGGACTCACTACTACAACCGTTCGCATTAACAATAACTCATGGCTCAAAGTAGGGTGGAGGTTTCGATTTTATTTTACAGCGATGCTTCACGTTACAATTTTGAAACGCGCAGACGAGACATCCATTTTAAATTTGACGCGCAGAATAAATCTCGCCGTCCTATCTTCTTGAAATATCGGGCTTCACTCATGATCTTTTAGTAAAAGCTGTGTGTAAATGTTTGCCTAATCCGGTGTGCGCAAGCATGCTGATCAGCAGTACAGTGCATAGTGTGTTCCTGACACAGCTCATTTGCATTTAGCCACGCCCACAAACCTCCATAAAAGGTCTTCCACACAGACAGCTGCGAGAAATGAGCGATCAGGGTAAAGACTGGAAAACAGTAGTGGGGAGTTATTTTGACTCACTTCTACAACAATGAGAAGAATATTTAATCAAATCTTAATACTAATAGTAATAATAATAATAATAATAATAATAATAATAACAAGCGAGTCCTTCTTCAGCTGAGGCGCTTGTTTACAGCTCGTCCTCCGTTTATTATTGAACGATTAGTTGAATGAGGTTTAATTTATTACTGCTTGTGTACATGTATGTTTATGTTGCTGGTTGTCATTATATTGTAATATTTATGTCTGCTATGTCAATGTGAAAAAGATATTTCTCAAATAGGCGAAGATATAAAAGGCCATAGAGTACATGTTTATTTCAAAACACAAACATACCTTTCCGGACCGGAATCCGGTTTTCCAAATGGATTTCCTCAGCCACATAATACTTTTGTCTTAAGTCGGGGCTCAAACCGTTATTTATGATCGTGTTGTAGATACTTTGCAGGTTATTTGTACAAATAAGAAATAAAAACAAATCGCCTATTGTACCTTTAAGTATACGAAGCACGGAAAAGCCTGCGTGCTGCATCACGGCCTGTCACTTCTCAGTGTCTTCTCAGGATAAAGTTAGCTTAGAAGGTTAAATAAATAATATAATGCAATATGATCTTACTTAAATTAATATTTTAAACCTACAGAACTTGTTAGTAAGCCATGACTGCTTGCTTTAAGATGCACAACTTATCCGTTGTTGTTGTTGTTGCTGCTGTTAGCACGCGCTAGCTCGCTTGCTTTAATTGCTTGGCTGGTATGTTGTTTTTATATATACTTATTTTTTGTCACTTACCTTTTCAGAAAATCCTCCACCGCATTTCTAAATCAAACAGAAAATTCGAAGTTAAACAAAGCTTCATGACTCGAGGTCATATCAGTTACTTGTTTCGTCCATTAACGTGAACCAGCCAAAAAGCTCACAACACGCAGCGGGGATTGGATGTGACGTTTTGATTGGCGTGGATTTAGACCAATAGGAAGTCAAGCGTGCATGACGTCCAACTTATAGCCCAATCACCGTGCAGGTATTGTTGTAGCCTGTAGTACCTCAGGACGTGAAGTACGTGAGGGGTTTCCGGTCTTAAAGTGACCGCGCTCTCTATCTTTCCGCCATTTTGTATTTTCGTTGTTAATTAAGTTTTGGGGGAAACACCCGTTTATTGTTAGGCTTAAAATATATCGAGCGTCCACCAAATAAGTCCCTCTGACTGGGCTGTTTCTATAGAAACAACAACGTAATCAAATTAAATGTGTATGCGTGCTACTCTTTTACAGAGAAACACTCAACCCGACATGACCAGATGTCGTCACACCTAAGTGTTGTATTCCTTTTATACCACTGCAATTCGACAACATTTACAATTTGTTGTTTATTAAAGAGCGTCAGTTTTAGATGCGTATTAATGTTGCAGAACATGCGCAAAACATTCCTGTTATCACTTAGCTACAAATCTGTGCACTTTTCTTTCTCTCAAAGTTACAAGACAAAAAAAAATCATCTTGTAATGTTCACGAGAAACCTACGTTCCTTAAGTTTCATCTCTGTTACATTATTACAAAGCCTTCCATGAATGTTAAATAAACTTTTTTTTCCCGGCTCAATCTTTCTTCCCTGCAAGTCCCTGCGTATGAAAACAACAATGTATTTGAAGCGCACATTTATATAAAATAATATATATAACAATCTGCGATTTTTCTTGGAGCTGGAACTACTGCTACAGAAAATCAATGAATCGACAGCTTCCGACCAATCAGAACCTAGAATACAACAGCACGGTGTATGCATTTGTCTTTATCCGTGCGGGTTCTATCTTTACTAGGATTATCATTTACTTGGACTGAATAATTTTCACGATCCATTGGTGTAAAGTCATTCAGTAATTTATTGAAAATGAGCGCCATTTCGTCCCTGTGACTTCTGAACAGAAAACACTGCACATCCAGCATCTTTTGCTTTTTTTTTTTTTTTTTTTAGAAAACTCATCTTTTAATTTCTTTTCAGGCCTGTACATCTTTGATGCAAAAATACCCATTTCTCATTACAGTGAACCACACGACAACCTTTCAAGTCATTTTTCAAAATAGAACTTTGTCACAGGCGTGAAGAAATTCAACTCAAAATGTCCATTGTAGCTTTACACAGCTCACCCTGAATGTCCCCCTCCCCAGACAGAACAAATTAAATACTTAAACCATGTTTCAGCTCTATCTGAATACTGATTTAGCCATCGGACGTGAAGAATCAATCCAGCATCTAATTCTTAGATTTGATACCAACACGTGTTGTTTCTATTTTTACTTCCAAAAGTCGGTAGAAGGATATCTGAAAACCTGGGGAAAAAAAGTCCTTCATCTTTTCAGAAAGAAAAAGAAAAAAAACAAAAACAAACAAACAAAAAAACACAAGAACGGCACAAAACGGGATATTTAATAGATTATTTTCTGTTTTGTTTTGATCCTGAATCCAGCTCGCTATGCTTACATCACGTGGTATTGGGAAATTTTGTACGACTGAGACTAAATAAGTATGTGATAAGTCATAAATGATATCATTATCGATGCATCTCTTAAAAAAACAAAACAAAAAGTAAGATTCCTCCGTAGAAGATTCCAGATTTTCTATTAAGGTGCCAGAAATTGACAAACAGCATAAAGCTGACTGAACGGGAACATTTAAATCCTTAAACAAAACAAACTGTTTTTGATTGCACAGGTTTGCTCTTAACGCTGCTGTAAGAAGTCTGTAACGAGGTCTAAAACTAAAAAACTTGCAGTATTCACAAAACCCTTCTTACAAAAAAAAAACAAACGTATAAATAAGAACACACCCGCAGTAAGTATACCACTCGTTCCTCGCCAGCAGCCCGTCGGATTGGATTCTACACGCCGACGTTTATAACGCGTCTGACGCCACGGTGCTTTATTAACAGTCGGTTGTTAATTATCGGAGGTCTTCAGTGGCGGCTCATCTTCACTCGGCGAGACGATGAAGTGTGTTCAGAGTGTGACGACGACGTGTTCACCACCCTCCTCCAGGAGTTCTCCGAGGCGCCGCTATCGTCATCGTCATCGCCGTGACGACTCTGCTGTTGGAGGAGTGAACGCCTCTGCTGTTCTTTATCCATCTCTAATACACGAGGTCTGACAGAGGGAAAAGGCCAGAAAAAGTATCAGAGATGATGTCTGCGAATTCATTTACGGTTCGTCTCGTTTAGAGCGATTGTTTAACGTGCACCTCTCACACACCTCTCACACACCTCCCTACCTGTGTGCAGCGTCCGGGTCAGCTTTGCGGTGCGAGCGCTTCGCTTTCAGGACCTGCCGTCTCTCTGAAGTGGGACTGGAGAAAGGGCTGAGAGAACCCGTGTCCAGACGAGGTGCGTTCGGTCTCGTCCTAAAAAAACAAAACAAAATGAAATTAAAAAGAAAAACTTCCTGGTTTCTCACTACATCACAAATCCCAGATGCCGATGTTTGAGTTTAAACGTCCATCCCGTCCTGACGCCGCGGATCGAAAATACATAATATACAATAAATAAACTGCCAAATAGAAAAAAAAAAACAAAAAGGTGTTATAAAACAATTATAGCCAATTTAAGTTGATAAATAACTAAGAAATTAAAAATGACTGCCGCCCCATAATATCTGGTGTTTATCTACTCACTTCCTGAGGATGATGACCGCTCTGCGCTGCTTGATGTCCTGAGGCCGGATGCAGTGTGTGATGCCGTCTGCAGCGTAGCCGCTGAAACGAAATCGGAGGTGTGAGTGTGCGGTATTTGGCTGAGGGGCGTGTACGCAGCAGGACAAACCAAGCCAAACCATGAGTGTTTCTTGTGTTTATAGCGCTGAGCACCAGTTTCCTGCTCGAGGGGTTAACAAACGCAAACTCACACGTCCGTCCGTACATTTTAAACCCCTTGGATCATCTCTACAGAAGGACAGCGATGCAGCGGTGCTTTAGTGTTTTTGTCTGTCCACCTCTTCAGTTCAAACAGATCAGCTCTAACACAGTCACACTCGTCGTTCTTCTACATCGCTAACCTGTCGAGCGGCGTCTTGGAGTTTAGTTTAGCCGCGCTGCATCCTGTGAGTTTGAGACGCTGGCTTTCTCGTTAATATAAAACTCTGAACATCATCGCTAGAACATTAAAAAAGCCAAGCCTGACCGTTATCGCTCAAGCGTTAACGTGCACTTCACGTTCACGCGCCCACTTACGTACGCCCGGAGGATTAAAAGCGACGTCCACCGGACGACACGTCAGAGCCAAAACGATTCTCCATCTGGCTTCGTAGGAACGTCGAACACACAGACAAGCTCCGGATCGCTTTAAAACTTTCTGCCGTCGTCGTGACGGTCGTCATGATCCGTGACTCAAATCGAAAACCCGGTATTACATTTAAGAGGTCTGTAAACCTTTTTTTTCTCTCTCTCTCTCTCCAAACACTAACTTGTAACAAGAAGAGAGTTACACATTCAACAGCGGTCTAGAATAATATACAAGTATGTGATGGGGCAGTGGTGCCTTGGTGGTTAAGGCTCTGGGTTACTGATCAGAAGGTCAGGGGTTCATACACCAGCACTGCCAAGCTGTCACTGTTGGGCCCTTGAGCAAGGCCCTTAACCCTCTCTGCTCCAGGGGGCGCCGTATCATGGCTGACCCTGCGCTCTGACCCCAACCTCCTAACATGCTGGGATATGTGAAGAAAAGACTTTCACTACGCATATGATCAATAAAGACTCATCATTATCATGTGTTAGTTTTCTTTCATCAGATGTATGGCAAAACATCTGTTTCAGAGTGTGTGTGTGTGAGCGAGAGAGAGAGAGAGAGACGGAGTTCTCCTTCACCTGAGTAAGGTGGCGCTGCCGCGGAGCACCGGGAGGCACAGCACCGGCTCGGACACGCGGATGGGTTTGAACTGGAACTTGCAGCCGAAGCAGAGCGCACTGTCGCTGAAGAACGACACCGACACGATGGGACGCTCGAAGATGTGGATGGGGTCCACGTGGGACACAATACAGCCGCCGGGCTGATAGTCGTTGATCACGGCGCTGTTCACGAAGCCCTCCGGGATGATGCCGCGCGCCACCAGGGGGTCGATGACGAGCTCGTGCACCCAGGCCGGGATCTCGTCCACCTCCCCCTTGGGGTAGAGGCGCTCCTGACCGGGGCCGCGCTTCTCCAGCTGCGCGCCGTACGTGTAGCCCTCGCCGAAGAAGTACTTGTTGCGCAGCGGCGCGCGGTCCACCGTGTGCTCCCGGTACACGCCGCGGTCCGCTTTCGCCACCACCTCGTCGATCTTGACCTCGATGCTCGCGCACTCCTCGGGCGTGAACACGCGCGCCTGCGTGATGCCGCTCTTCACTTTGCGCGCCTCCGACTCCTCGTGCGCGTGCTCGTGTTCGTCCCCGGAGTCGCTGCGCTTGCGCTTGTGCTCGGAGGAGACTTTCCTGATTTTGTTGTTCTCCCTGTGCGGCGTCATCGACTTCAGCTTGTCGCGCAAATCCGTAAAGCCACTCGTAGACATGTTTTCGTTGTTTTGTTTGTCGCTTCCAGACGAGCCGTTCATGTGCCCATGTTCCGTACCAAGCGCCTCAGCAACACTAACGCAGCGTTCAGGCGCTCCTTCAATTCCTCCGTCACTCGCGTGATTAATATCAACTACTTTTAACTCCAAGTCTACCTACGCGTTATATACCTAACTAATCTAATTCTGTGTACATATACTTTTAAGTTAACTTACTGCAATTTTCTTTACATAATTATCCAAACGGTTACAGATAGAAAAGTTAAACCGTGAATACATAAAATATACATAGCTAAAAAAAAAAAAAAAATTAAATAAGTAAACAAAGATTTACCTACCAACCACCGACCTCTGAAACGCGCACTTTTATACACCCTAACACTTATAAAATATTATTAACTCGTGTCAGTAACTTGTGTGCAACTTCTAGGTTGGGAATTCGTATTCAACCATAATTCCGACAACACTTGAACGTAGCATTAGCGACGTGACTGAAGGCACGCTGTGGACCAACTGCGTATGCTAACTGTTAGCAAAGCAAACAACAAAAAAAACAGTTTTGTTTTGTTGGTTATTTTTAAACAGATATGTCTGGACTAAACACGTAAAGATTCCTGGATCAATGTTATTTAGCAAAGAATAAAAGTTGAGGTTTGTTGCTAATGAAGTGTTTATTGGTAACTAAGCTTCCACTCCATCAACACAAACCAGAGACTGGAAAACTGACTAGCTTGCTAACTCGGCTACAGCTAACTAAGCAGCGACAAAACGGCAATGCAGCAGTCTCTCCTCTCTGATGAAGCGGTGTCTCTAATCCATCTTGTCTGTTCAAAGATATTCTCAATAATGGAAAAAAAAAACCCTTGATAATTAGGTTAATTCCTAGAAACGGAATTTTCAGTCCGGTCCGGTGCGTAACGGTGCAGAGCGCAGCATAAACTCGCCTACAGTAAACTGTATCCTGTACTGCGCATGCGCCGAAGAGCTTAGTAACGCGAGCGCGCGGCTGCGTAAAAAGGTGTGTTCGTTTTGACACCGATGTGCGCAGAGCATACCGCCGCATCTATATTGGTGCTAGATTTAAAAGCACTTTTTAGTTCCAACGAGAAACTTTCTGTCAGAATGTATAACCTAGAGCTAACTAGTTCAACAGAAAACATAACGCACTAATCAGTGTGAAATCTGGTTGTTTGTTTACATGGCAGTAGGCAAAGCATGCTAGTTGTACTCGCTATGTCTCTATGTGAGTGGGGAACTGAAGAAACATAAGACCACGTGCCATAGAATCGATTCGAATATTCGTTCGAGTCAGCCGTAATCGATTCGCCGCTTTACTACATCGTAACTAATTTATATAGGATGGGGGGAGTTGCTTTGTCACTTATTAACTAGACTAGACTTGCCACTAGCAGTCGTATTATTTATTTCTTTTTTATTGTTTTATCTAAAGCCTTATTTTAAATGTCAGTAGCATTTTTGCATAGTGTTATTATGTGTGATAATAACGTTATACGCCCTAACAATGCAGTGGTGGGAGGACGAAGCAAAAAAAAAAATATATATATATATATATATTTCCATGGGAGTGTACCGGTTGGTCACGTGACAAGTTTACGGTATTCATTCGTTGATTGTTAGTAAATGCGTTATAAAGTATAGCTATAAACCGTGTTAACGTGGGAATTCTGATTAGCCTGCTGCTAAACTAAACGACCAATCAGCTATCAGGAGCTACATGCATGCAGCACTCCGTTTTAGATTCTTCTTCCTGCTACTGTTTCAACAGGTTTATTTTCAGAAGTATAGCAAAGATGTTTATTTTAAACACCAGCATTATTTTTAAAAAAAATCTCCCCAGAACATCGTAATGAAACAGACGCCATCGTGACTCGCAGCAGCACTGCGTCTCGGGAACGGAGAACGTTTCCGATCTTTCTGGAATGTAACGAACCCCAAAACCGAAGTAAATCTGATCAAATATTATTTTTTTTAATATCAAAAATGTGTTTTCGTCTATTTTTGTGTTGATGTAAAAATCGTCCTTCTTTTACCGTCCACATAATTACGCGTATAAATAAATCACAAGTTGATAACTCGGTGTAAAATTGAGTAGATTTCATACAAAATGTCCAAAAGGGAAAAGAATAGTTACATTTTCATATTCTCCTGAGTAACAACGTGTGTGTGTGTGTGTGTGTGTGTGTAAACACAACAACCCATACACAGTCACAAAGTCGGGTGGTCTTCTTAACAAACAAACATGGTGTCACAAAATGGCGTATAAACACGTTTCATACAAAATGATCACGATTCTACGTTATGTACATCAAATCTTCTGTTCCGTTCACACAAACCTGCATCATGACTGCTTAGAGGTGATATGACTTGTGAAACAACATTCAGTTTCAGTAGTGTTGTATTTGACTCGTTTATGTTAATGTCCTGTACGCTGCACCACGTTGCTATTGTGAGGGCATGTATTATGGGATGGCAAAAAAAAAAAAAAAAAATTCCGTGTGAATACAGCGTGTTATAGGAGCGTGATTTCACTCGGAGGAAGAGTGAGTCGTTTTTCTTGGCGTAGCAGCAGATTCTCGACATGCATGGCGACGACACGGCAAAGCTCCAATCCCTGCCAACACACACAACATATAACTTTACAACTTCGGACACAGAGGAAATATAGGAATTAATCTATGTGCGTATATATATATATATATATACACACACACACACACACACACACACACACACACACACACACACACGAGCGCAAGACCAAGACCTTTCTAGTTCAGCAGTTAAAGCTTAGGTAAGGTTATAATTTACAAGTTTAAAATTTAGCTCACGTTACAAAGCGCTGATACTGGAGACTCCTTCCTTAAGCGCTAATCCTAAACTAAGTGCAGAGAAAATGTTACCATTGTTATCAACTTTTTTTTTTTTTTAAAGCGCATGAATGTATTCCTGTGATTTGGATTACAGACTGAACTCTTGTCAGAGCTGCTTCATTTAATGGAAAATTAAATCAACAGCCGACAAGATGACTGGCATCCCTTAGGTTCTCGCTTTGATGCGTACAGTACTTTTTTTTTTTTTTTTTTTACAGTACAGCGCTGCGTGTGTGTTGTTTCGAGTTTCGGTTTTGGGCCTGTCTCCGCCCCCATCCTGTGATTGGTCACTAACTGATCGTGATCACCTGTATCATGTTTGATTTGTGATTAATTTGCCTTATATCCCCTGTCGTGAAGTCTCGCCGAATGTTATCGTGCATTTCTCAGCCTTGTTTCTCTTTTCACAGGGGTTTCACCCTCGCCTGTTCGATTACGCATTATCCGTGTTGCTAATTTTCTTTTTTCCCCTCTGCACACTACAGACATCGACTATGATACCTGGATTGCCGCTAATAAATTCCACACTTGTTATTTCGCGTGATAATGTATGTATGTATGTATGTATGTATGTATGTATGTATGTATGTATGTGTGAGAGACCTGTTCCAGCTGTAACTGTGCGGTTCTGTGGTTGCTCATGTCCCCTAGTAAGATGTCCACGTAAGGGTAGCTCTTTCCTGCGCTGGGCCGCTGCGTGTATGCCGACTGAACCAGCTTTAAAGGAAACTTCACCAAGACCTCCTACAGAAGAGAGCGACGCAAGTCATTAAATTCTTGGTAAAAGCACTGGAGCAGCAGTTTTTTCTAGAAAGGTACGTGACGAGGACGACTCATTTCTCTCTACGCTCACGCGGGTTTTGGAGCGTTTATTCGCGTTGTTTTCGTTTGGCAGACGTACGTGAGTGTCTCTGTGCAGAAAGTGGAGGCCGTTTTGATTGACAGCCAGAATACAGGGGGTGGAGATCGTGCTGTCGTTACTACTCCGGATGTAGAAGAAGGACGAGCCGAACATGGGGAACGCACACACCAATCCTACAACGCGCGCGCACACACACACACACACACACAGGATTGTATAACGTATATGAAACAAGAAAAAAAAATATCAATAAAATTAACGACTTGATTATTTGCCCATAAGAGTAGGTCATGATGTGTAAAGACAATAAAGACAGAAGCTCGAGCTTTAATCAGTTGTGGTTTCTTTTTCTCTCTCTCTCTCTGTGTGTGTGTGTGTGTGTGTGTGTGTGTGTGTGTGTGTGTGTGTGTACATATAGAAGTACCCAGGAACTGTGATCTGGCCTGATGAGGGTTGAGGCTCTGGACTGCATGTGTGTGTTGTGTAAGCAGGTGCATCCACTGCCGAGGTCCCTGCCTGTTAAACATCTGGGCTGGAATATAATCCACCAGCTCATGACTACACACACACACACACACACACACACACACAATGAGAGCACGGTTACAGAACGTTCATATAACAAACTTAGTCATTAAAACAGGACAACAATTAAGATTGTGAATGACGTATACGGCTTTCTCCCTCAGTGCTGTCGAATTCTCGATTCCGATTGGTCAGAATGAGTGTACGTTATAGAAGGATTTCTCGCTGTAGTTTAATGGACTATTTGCAGCCACCATCGTTGAACATTTTTACAGGAGCGCGTGGCGTTATGAATAAACAGCCGGCGTAAAAGTGTAGCAGATTTGTGAGCGTACATGGTGGGAGCACCGACGACGTCCTTCGCTCTGTGCTGCAGCGCAGCGAGTTTAGCGATCTGATGAAACTGAGGCTCGCTGATTTTATCTGGCGGGAGGACGATCAGTAAACCCTTCAGATAATCAGGGAGAACCTGTAAACACACACACACACACGATCGTTTTAAAAAAAAAAAATCCACGTTCACAATAATCAGTTCTCCTGCGAGGAGAAAAACCCCCGTGACCCCGGGGACGCAAAGCTCCGACGTCGACATTTCGTACTTGGTTGTAGTGGACAGTGACGCTGAGCTCGTTGTCGAACTTGAGCGCCTGAGCCCAGATCACGCGTCTGAACCAGAAGCTGTAGTTGCTGTCGATCATCTCGGCCTCTGTACCGACGTCTAATATATATTCCCGTTTATTCAGCGGCCGCACGTTCTGACCTGTAACGTGTCAAGCAAACACAAACCAAGTTAGTTCCTGTTTGCGTTTACGTTATAAGTGTTTACTGGAGAATCTCGCCGTGGCATGCAACGTCTGCACTCGTACCCCTGTTTGTGACTATGAATACGGTGTACTCGTTCATGGCCTCCGGTCTTTGCGATGCCAACTCGTAACACAACTCCTCGATGACATCTAAAGCCACCTACGTACAAAACACACACACACAAATACGCTAATACGCTCAATACACAAAATAAAATAAAAAAATCACACAAAGTCGCTAAATGAGCACGGAGATGAGAGGAACAGAACGTACAGTGCAGGTTTTAATCTTTAGATGTCGCTCAATTCCTCCAGGAAACAGGAAGAGCTGCCGTTTTGAGCTTCGTCCGGCCTGGAGGAACGTGCAACGCATATAAAAACAATAACAAATCACGTGTGTTTTGAGAATTAGAACGAAAACATCCCAACATCTGTAACATTCCAGCAGCAGAGCAAATGAGACGGTAGCATGACGATATAGTGTTATAGTAATAATCAATATTCCGCCAACGCTGTGGTGTAACAGTAGAATCAATCAATCAATCAATCAATCAATGTCGTGTTTGTGCGTTCTGACCACTATGGCTTTGAGCTCCATGCTGCTGGGACACACGCTCCTCCCACCGCACTGCAACGTCTTCATCAGGTTCTGCTCGCAGGCTTTAGCGATGCCTGGGAAGCAAGCAATCATCAAGAACTTACATGAATTTTTTATCTATTTATTTAATTTGTTAAAAATAATTTTTTTTATTTATTTATTTTTACAAATGGCATCCCTTTATTGTATACTTTATGGCGTTACAGACACTTCCCACTTAAATTTTTGTGCCTGTTCTTGGGTTTTATGATATTTATATAACCAGCGACAGTTATTGAGTAGCCATGATGAGCCGGGGGGGGGGGGGGGGGGGTTTGGTACTTTTAATTTTGTTTTCCTTTGTTTTGTTTTTTTGTTGTTTTTTTTTCTTCTTCTCAATGAAATATTTGGGAAAGGGAAGGGAGGAGAGAAGAGAAAATGTCAATGAATCATATGAAAATGAATCACATGAAAATGAATCATATGAAAATAAATAAATTAATTAAAACATAAACATGTGAAACATAAAAAAAAAATAAAAACCTTCCGTTCTCTCTAAAGCCACGCCCCCCCCAAAAAACCCTCAAAAAACACGTGCGTACCCTGAAACTGAGATCCGAAGCTCGTGCATGCATCCTGAAGGAATTTTAGCAGGAACGGATGGAGGACGTCAGAACACGGGCAATACGCTGTGAGAATGTAGAGCAGACGCCATCCTCTCTGACAGCTGTCTCTGTGCAACACACACACACACACACACGTGAATGAAACGTTTAATCATTATTTTGAATCAGCACTATTCCATAAAGTTAAGTTTTACATTTAGAAACCATTCCGTTCTTTTAAGTTAACAATAGGTTTGGTTGTTTTCCAGCCCCAGTATTCAGCAGCTTATAAAATAGCACTTGATCCAGCACATCCCATTATTTGTCTCTGTTTATATCCTGTACCAACAGTGACTCGTGTGGACGTCTTAACGACACCCTGACGTCGTGACATTGTAACGTGTGCCCACGTGTCCTGTACATCACTGTCGTTTGCCATCAGTTAATGAACAGGAAGTACCGAAAGGCCATTCGGTCAAAAACAAAATGGCGGTCTCCGACGTCCGAGCCTGTACGTGTCCCCGAAAAGCACTCTTAAAGCAGATAAAGCTGCATCTGCAAATTTAAGGGCGACTTTTTGGGGCTTTATATACACGTGATGAGGAAACAGTGGCTGAATGAAAGGAGGAACGTAAGTGTTATTAAAAAAAATAATAATCTTACGGTTTAGCGCTGGTGTTGGCGGTGATCTGTTTGAGCACTTGACAGTACGCTTCGTCTCTCATCAGACCGTGCTCGCCGATCAACTGTCAAACGTGTACAATAAGCATGTTACGCTTTTACAATGTGGAGAATCGTGATGTTCTCAAAAAAAAAAAAAAAAGAAAGAAAAAGAAATAGGATTTATGATTATTCATTTGTTATTAAACCACAGCGATGTCAAATTCTCAGATCTGATTGGTCAGAAGGTGTAGGACAAATCACAGTGTGCATCGAGGTCATGTCACACCAATACGGTGACTTGTTAGATGCTTTATATTGGGGAAGAAAAATGGAAAAACAGGACATATTGACAAGAAATAACTGTGTTTATGGAAAACAAGGAAACACTTTCGGGCCCTAATGTTCGGGTTTTACCTTTAAAAAGGTGCAGAGGACAAAATGTTCAGATTGGCCTCGGAGTGGATGATCACCCATGAACTTCATTATGGCTGAACACACACACACACACACAAGAAGGAAATAAAACTTTATTCGTCAAAGCGTGTACAAGCAAAACGGAACATGGGTGGGATTAGTCAGAATTCCAACAGGAGTTTGGAGGTGGAAACTCATCAAATGGATCTTTGATGGAAAACGTGTGGTGTTGTCTTGCAGCAACTAAGTTCTCACCCAGGAACGTTTCCGAGGCCACTCGGTTCACGTTCGGCTCGGCGAACTCGATCAGTGACTCCTGGATGGGGTTCTGAAGACGACAAAGATGGTGCTTTAGCATCGATCCTACCACAGGTGTAGCCTACTGTACACGTGACCTAATGATTAAAAGCAACTTGTGTGGCCACGCCCACTCACAACATACTGTACGTGTCGGGAAATCTTATCCCGTCTAGGTATTTATATTGTTACTGTATACTAGAGAGTGTATTTAAAAAAAAAAAAAAAAATGAGGTTACAAAACTTTGGCTTATGTTTGTCATGTTTATTATTTACACTGCGTGTGTGGACATCCTACCTTACTGAATCGGATCATTTCCGCAGGGTCTCTGCAACCTTTATCTTTCCTGGATTTCTCGCTAGCGACGTGAGAAGATAAATAACTACGTTAATAAATAACCTCCTTTTGGACCAAATCTTGTGTCGCTTGCGTGTAGTTATCCAAACCTTTTCCCGCCACCACACTGCCTGAAGTACTTCCGGGCAAATTCCACCATGGTGTATTGACTGTCCAGGAAGACGCCACCATTTGTTTCAGGATTGGCCGAATCACCAAAACGATCCTAAAAGATGATCTGTATTTAGCGCAAATCTGTTGCGTTTGTTGTGTAGATTGGTAGACTAACTCTGCAAACCACACGCAGACACTACGCAAAGTTTGTACTTAAAATACCCATTCGATTATAAACAAACCACTTTAATTGTAGTGCTTATATATTTTTAAATTAAAAGTCATTTCTTACTGAATCCGCTGACTGCTGTGTGGCATTTTAAAGGTAGACATGAACAACTGGAAGGATGAGACTTTTGTCACTACTTGGGTGTCACCAGAGATCTACAAGATTCATACCTAAGCTGACATGAAGATCCACTGGAGAACTGGACCACCAGATCAGCTGTATACCTGAACCTTTACGTTAAGGCTACGAAAGTGTGTGTGTGTATATCTGCTACATGTGCTCCTTGTGAGCAAATTCGTTCAAAGGCTGGGGAAATGATTAAGAAAGAGAAGAAAAGTCATCTTCTGAGACCCAAACAATGACTCAAGTGTCTTCTTTTTGTTTTTCTAACTCATCTTCCAGTTACAGAACCTTTCATAGGGACTGAAATACTATGAAATCTTTGAAGCCCCTGTTCAAAACATTCTGATTGTCATCACGAGTACCATGACATGACCGATTATGATCATATGTAGTGCTTTAATACACGTGGCCAGATGTCGTCACTACTGAGATGTTTCGAAAACCTGGAAACAATTTCTGGCACGATCGTGTCAAACGATTTGGTGTTTCGTGAGACTTATTTTCACTCATCGTGACCAGTGAGCCACCCAGAGGGACAGGGATGGACCCATAGATCAACTAAAAGTGTCTGGGCTGAGCCTAAAGAATGATAGAGCATAAATAAATAAATTGGATATATATATATATATATATATATATATATATATATACACACACGAGCTCAGAGAAATTACCACGATGTACCCAGGAGAAGATTACCAGCTCAGAAGGGCATATAACATGATTGTTTCAATATTTGAGTTGAGTGGCGAACTCTCCTTAAATAGGAGACTCAGGCACAGGTGGAGCCACTTGCCACTGATTATAATTATTATGTTACTCTTTGGTTCCCTCTAGTGGCACAAGCTGGTATAGCAATGTTTATGCTTGTTCTCTGCCTCCCTCTAGCGGTGGTACAAGGCCAAACCGGCTGTCCCCTTACACCAACTGCTTTGTTGTTGTTGTTGTTGATATTATCTTGGGGTTCAGTTGAATCTTTCAGTCCAAAAATTCCTTCATATCTGAGAGATAATTGTGAAAGCTGCAACGTATGTGTGTTTTTTTGTTTTGTTTTGTTTTTTAATCTAAGATTCGTACAGATACTGTAGCACCTTCAGCTGTTTGGAAATTGCTTCTACGCAGGAACCATACAATATATATATATTTTTTTTTGAGGTGTTCGCGGAGATGCTTGGTTTTCCCCATGATGGTAATGAAGGACACAAAGGCACTGTTTCTAAAGTATAACCGCATGCGCGCTCCGAATGAAATCCTAATTATGACCAGTTGTTGGCGATTGGTCACTTTTAAAAGTCACTGCATTGATTTCTGGAAGACGGTTTAAAGAGACAGTCGGCTCGGCCTGTGTAAACGTTTGAGCCGATTCTGGAATTCTGATACAGTCACGTAAAGCCGAAAGAAACCTTTTCATTTCTAACGGAAAACGACGTCTGATGCGAACAAACTAGACGACGTAATTGAGAGGATATTACGATATAATAGTCTAATAATTGTCTTATAATTGTACTAATCATCTCCAACCTCCAGAGCGTCTCGTAATACCATCACTCACCTGAGTCTTTCTGGTTCTCATGTCTCCTTGTTTGTCCGAGGGCAGATTTAGAAAACCCGGCACCGATATCGGAATGACGCAGTCTGAGGGAAATGCACCGCTGCGACTCATCACCGGCTCAAACCTCCACCCTGGAATAATAAAGTCTACAGTAAGTACACGAAGCTTTATTTATCTTTCGCAACGTCTCTATGGACGTTTGACGGCAAGTCGTATACGAGACGGAGTCGCGTCTTACCGAAGTCTGCCGTGTCTCTGTTTACCTCCTCCAGGTAGACGACCTTCTTCTTCACCACACATCCATACAACTGACCTAAAGGATACACGTGCACGCTGTAAAACAACGTAAAACAGCGTTATATACTTGACACGTGCGTGTGAAGTGCAGCGTCTCACCTTCCTGCAGGCCGTCCATAGCTTGCAAGCGGATGATGTCTCCTTTATGGAAGTTAAGCAGGGCTAGCTCTTGGGTGACGTAGTTCCTCTCAGCTACGGCGTACTCAGAGTCCTGCAGCGAGAGAGAGAGAGAGAGAGAGAGAGAGAGAGAGATTGACCATGTACTGAAAGAGTAGAC
>NC_071280.1:863808-908808 GCF_023375685.1 Ictalurus furcatus
GTTAGGGTTAGGGGGTTAGGGTTAGGGGGTTAGGGGTTCGGGTTAGGGTTAGGGGGTTAGGGTTAGGGTTAGGGGTTCGGGTTAGGGGGTTAGGGTTAGGGTCTGGAAGCCATTTTATTTTTTGTTGTTGTTTAATCAGTGATTAATGTGATCATTACAACAATATTGGTGATACTCTACTCTTTATTTTTTTCATTTGTAAATCTCCTTCCTCGGTCCTCTCTGATGTTTGTTAAAGGTGAGTGTTTTTGCGTTCAAATGCGGTGAATAAAATGACTGGAGAGTTCAGAAAATCTTCTTGAGCGGGTGCGTAACTCGACTCTGAAGACGAGGAACTTTCCCAGTGTAAATTCTGATCAGACTTTGGTGTCAGAAGCGTACGGTACTCATGTGCAAGAAAAAAAAAAACCCCTAACAAAAACAAGCGCATGGGAAACGGGAAGACAGACTGCATACCATGTCTTTTGGCCGGCTTTTTGTCTATTATAACTTTCGCTGGAGCAGGATTTTGTTTCTTCTCTAAACTTTCAGTCAGGTCTTTACCCTAGAGATAAAGCAAGATTATATATATATATATATATAGCCACAATTATATATATGTATACATGAAATTTTAAAAGAATCTTTACAATTGAAGGCTAGACACCGTACGTATGCGAATTAGTCGGAATTTGTACGGTTATCTATGTTAAAGTAAATGAAATAACGTTACGTACAATAATAATAATAATAACAATGAATTAAAATAATATGAAGAAGTACATGTAAGCTACGCGTGATGTTCTCACACGGTGAAAGTATAAAAGAGAACCTGTTCCGGGACGCTTCTGGATGTTTGCGTCGTCTCGAGCCGATGGTTCGAGGTGACGCTCGAGTTAACGGTGTAGGATGAGGGCGTAACCTGTGCGTAGGGGCTGGGTGGGAAGTTGGCATACGGGCTCGGGGGTAATGCAGAGTAAGGGATGTAGGGGGTAGGAGGAGGACTGGTGGGAGGGCTGGAGATGGGGCTCGTCGTCACCATGGCCATGGCCTGCATCGTCATCTGTTGGGCCTGAGTAAGAAAGAGAATATTATTAATAATAATATTTTTAAAAAATCATTACTGAGTCAGGGATGAAAAGTCCTGAGCGGTTTTTTGTCACCCTGTAGTATTATCCTCTGATAAAAGTCGTTTACGGTAAATCTTGCCAGCTCGCTAGCGCCGGAGCTCTTAAAGCTCACGTACCATAATGACAGCTTGCTGATTGATGAGAGTTTGCTGCTGCTGCGCCATCAGAGTCTGCGGATCTGAGAAACACGACGAGGTGGGAAACGTCAGACAGAAACCAGCAGAGCAGATTTGAGATATTTGTGTACCGTTATATATATTTATATATATATATTGATACCTTGAGCCGGCACACTGGGCACAGCTGGAACAGCTGGAAGAGCAGGCAGCACCCTCACCGCTGCAGCATCCACACAGGACCAGATTAGTTAATAAGATCAATACATTGATTTCATATAAGTGTGTGTGTGGGTGTGTGTGTGGGTGTGTTACCTCCTGGTTGCTGAGCCGCTGAGAAAGGAACCCTGACAGTGGATGGAACGTCGTCACCGTGGCCACCACCGATACCTCCACCTCCTTTCATTCTTCCAGACAGAGCAGACATGTCCATATCCTAAAGAGAGAGAGAGAGAGAGAGAGAGAAAAGAGAGAGAGAGAGAGAGAGAGAGAGAAAGAGAGAAAAGAGAGAGAGAGAAAGAGAGAAAGAGAGAGAGAGAGAGAGCGAGAGAGAGATTTTGTTAGATACATTTCTTTTTAGATCTACAGTGGGACAAAATGCAGAAAATTCTCTTTGTATCTCTCTCTAGTCTCTCTGTCTCACTCTCTTTCCATGTGTCTCTCTCTTATGGTCTCTCTCTGCTTTCAGTCTTGTCTCTCTTTCTATCCATCTCTCTCTCTCTCTCTCTCTCTCTCTTTCTCTCTCTTTCTCTCTCTGTCTGTCTCTGTCTCTCTCTCTCTCTGTCTCTCTCTCTCTCTCGCTCTGTCTCTCTCTCTCTGTCTCTCTCTCTCTCTCTCTCTCTCTCTCTCTCTGTCTCTCTCTCTCTCTTTCTCTCCCTCTCTCTCTCTTTCTCTCTCTCTCTCGTTTGTTTTTTCCTTTCTCTCTCTCTCTCTCTCTCTCTCTGCTTGTGTCTCCCTACCCCAGTTCCATCTGACAGTACAGGTTCAAACAGACTGTCCACGTAGCGGTCCATCCCCCTCTGAGCTCTGTCATAAGGACCTGTTACACACACACACACACACACACACACACACACACACACACAGAGTTAATAAGAAATAAGAATATCAGGTCATTACCTGAAGTGAAAATTTCCACTTGTGGAATTTATTGACGTTACTCTTCAGTGCTTCTGTGTGAGAGTGTGTGTGTGTGTGTGTGTGTGTGTGTGTGTGTGTGTGTGTGCGCGCTACCCCGACTGTAGCGATCATCAGAGATCGGCAGACTGTTGGTCACCGGTGCTTCGTCTTCTCCATCGAATCCGCTGCCAAAAAGACTTCTGCGAACACGATTCCACAGAGAATTTACAGTCCTGTGGTTATTAGGGTTAGAGTTGGGGTTTAGTTCTCTTTTTAATCCAAAGTGATTTAGATTTCAATCCAAGACGGTCTTTCTTCTAAAAATATGGAGATGTCGCTGATTGATTTCCTACAACACGAGAACACCAAGTGTTTTGTTCCTTACTTACAGGATAACTTGAGAACATTTTAAACACACACACACACGCACACACACACACACACGTACATGCTGGCGTTGTGCCGCACTCTGGTGGGATCGTGCGTCGAGATGATGAAGTAGCTTTTCTGTTTCGGGAAGTCCGACGGCAGCTCGAGATCACACACCAGATCCATCACGTAGTCATGGCCTTCAAGCTCCACCCACTGACCCACCTCTTTCATCAGCACCGACCAACCACAGCAGCTCTCCGAGGACACGCCCCTATGGACAAAAACCCCATATGATTGTAAACGTCTTATTAAGAGACCTCCTGTCAGTCTCGACCCGTACCTGTCCTCACCTGTGCTGTAAAACATCACGTGCCAGATCCTCACCACTCGTCCAGGAGTGAACCGGACACAGCAAAGACATTCCTACACACACACACACACACACACACACACACACACACACACACACAATGTTGTGTAGCATGGTGGTGGTAGCATTCAATGCTTTTCATCAGCAGGGACTTCACAAACAGGTCAAGATGGATGGAGCCAAGAATAACGCATGTGGCATGTTACGTTACAGCACAATAAAAAATTCGCCTAACTTACGATTACAGGATTTTGATTGGATTTAATGTTTGGACGTACCATCAAGACAGTGTACTTGGAGGGCCATGTGGGCTTTTTTGCGGTTGGCAGTCCACTCCAGAAGAGAAAGCGGGTACGTCCGTGCTGCCTCGGATCCCGACTGGCATTTCTGCATGGCATGGAGCAGCTTGTGCTGGCACAGCGCTTTAAATCCGTTCGGCGCGTAATCGGATACGAACCTGAATTTGAATAACGTAAACGAGAATTAAAATAAGCAACGGATCATTTTTAGAACGGAAAACGTATCAAGCAGAATCGTTTCGTTATTCAGTTTAGAGAGCGTGTAGCTTGTCGTACTTCAGCAGATATTTGGCCATTTTATCACTTGGGGCGAAGGAACTCAGACAAGCCGCCATTAGCAGCCAGCCTCTCTCAGCGTTACGCAGGTTTTCATTCCTCCACACCTGATTGGCCACCTGAGCCAAAATCTCATCCCTGATTGGTGGGGTTGCCAAACCCCGTTGGATGATGTAATTCCCGAACAGGTTCTCTTGGGCGCCGTTCAAGTTCGGGTCGCCCATGAAACGTAAAACCTATAGAAACGAATGCACAATCGAGCTACGTATATAAACATGCAGTCAGATAAACGTATACAGAGGATGATGATGATGATGATGATGATTTCACCAGTAAAAAGATGTCGAGAGCGTCCTGTTTTAGATCGTCTTCCAGACGAGTCAGAGAGGTGCGTAGAGGTGCGGTAAGCATTCCAAACTGCAGCTCCTTCAGTGCACACACACGTTAGTCATATAAGTTTGTGTTGAAGTGTGTGTGTGTGTGTGTGTGTGTGTGTGTGTGTGTGTGTGTGTGTGTGTAGGTGTTTCCTCACCCTGAAGTTGGAACGGATGTATTTGGTCATGAGATAGTTATTGATATCCAGAGGGAGTGTGAGTTGAGGATAAACCTGCACTCTGAGCGCTTCAACCAGAGCCAAACACTCGGAATGCACCTCTTTACCATCTACACACACACACACACACACACACACACACAGACATTAATACATAAGCAAACAGACAGATAAATGAAACTAACACAGAATCATCCACAAGTTATTATTTCATCAAGTACTCTGTTGATACTTATTAGCAATGTTTACATTAATTAGCATGTTGCTAGCATAATCTGGTAACAGTTTTCCTCCCTTAATGACTACAACCTAATAATGAGCACTTTGCATTATTGACCCTGCTGGATACAGGGTTCCATTCAGAGTACCCGACTCAGATGTTACATCAGGGAAAGTTCCTCGTATTCAGAGTCGTGTTACACACATACTCATACACACTCAAAAGTCCATTTTCTGGGTTCCTGATTCAGATTACTACAGGTACCCGTACGCTGTGACCAAGTTCTATAAGGTTTTCCAAATTGTCATTGAGGGGCTTTCTCCAAATCCCAAATTTTCCTAGATCACCCATGATGTCACTACGCATCAAGATACCATATTCCATTACACTGATGTATCGTATTTCTATGTACGATTAAAGTTGAAATACATGGCAACCTGCTGTGGCCTGCAGCAGCTCTCCAAGTTCGGCAGGAATGACCAACTGGGACACGTTAATCACCTCTCGACTCACTCGCTCCTGTAAGATAAAATCCTCCATGTGAACAATCGTTATCGAGTGAAAAATGGACAACACGTATAGGAACATTCAACATTCTACAATCTAGTCTGGAGGAGGATGACCAAAATGACCAACACAAACCCTCGAACTTTGCATTGTGTTTAATTCAATTCTGCTCACGTTGAAATGTTTGTTTTTTTTTTACTTTGTTGCACGTCTACCACTGACCACAAGAGGTCGCCTTCACTTTATCTCAATCTCAATCAGTTTCTCAATCAGATTTATTGCAGTTAGTTCAATCATCTCTAGCCTTCTCCTCACCTCTTCTGCCATCCTGACCATGATGAGGTTATCCTGTAGGGGGAAAAGAAAAAAAAAAATCAGTTAGATTATTGAATTCTGTTTACACATACTGTACAGTTTGACCTTGACTAATAACATCTAAGGAATCTACCGGAAAAATAAACGACACATCTTACCCTGATGTAGCGCTTGCGGTTGACGATGAGCTGAACTGGTGAGCGGAACTTGATGAGGATCAGCCGTTTCTGTAGGAGACATCGCCTAAACGCCGTCGGAGAGAATTTTAAAAGTAAACCGGAGTGAGTGAACTCATGTAGAGATCAAATTTAGTGTCATATAGAGTATAATTATAATACTGAACAAGTATATTAAACGGAATATGTAATATAATAATAATTCAATAAAATTGAACCAGTGTGCAATTGAGATTTTTTTATATACACTATTATTTTATTGTTATTATTATTATTTATTCTCACTTCAGAGTTTAGCGTCTTTGGAGTTTACCTCATGAGGTAGCCTCGGCACCTGGCCTGCAGTTTGGTCATGTTCACGCGGAACTTCCGAAAGTTTTTACGTGCGAGGTACATCCGTATGTATCTCTGAAGCGTCAGCGCCGCCAGGTGCCTCACACGATCCCGCTTACTTTCTAGCAGCTGATACACGTCTTCCTTTAGAAAGATCTGAGAACACACACAGAGAGAGAGAAAACATCAGCGTGCGAATATTCAGTAGCAAACAAATCTCCAGAACCTGAAATAGCTGTAAATTTAAGAGTATTAGATTTGACAATGCTAAATTTAACGGTAAGAGGATTTGTGTGCTAAGCTGCTAATCCAAATGGCTTAAGGAGCAAACGATTGGAGCTTATTTAGCTCATTTACAAAGCTTAACTTGCTAAATAATTTAACAAGGTAAGTGAGAAAACTTAACTAGGTATCTAATTTAATAAGCGAATCAACAAAATGTAACTAGCTACCTAATTAAATTAGTTAATTTACAATGCTTAACTAGGTAGCTAATTTAATAAGCTGTTTTACAACTTAACTAGCAAGTTAATTTAACAAGCTAATTTACAAAACTTAAGTAGCTAGATAATAATTTACTAAGCAAATTTATAAAAACAAAAAAAAAAAGCTAGCTAATTTAATGAGCATTATCTACAAGACTTAACTAGCTAGCTATTTAAAAAAGCTCATTTAAATTTAGTTTAAATTCACAGTCGCTTTAGGGATAATTCACACAGTTAAAATCTGTATCCTGTGTTTATATGTGTCTATAAAGTGCGTTGAGACAATTGTGAAAAGTGATACACAAATAAAATTGAATTGAATTTACAAAGCTTAACTTACTAGCTAATTCAAAATGCTATTTCAAAAAGTTCGTTGAACAAGCTAGTTTACATAATTTAACTAGCTAGCTAATTTAATAAGCTAATTTGCAACTTAACTAGCAAGTTATTTGAGCAAGCTAGTTTACAGAACTTAACTAGCTGGTTAATTTAACGTGCTAATTTACAACATTTAAGTAGCTAATTTAATGAGTAATTTACAAAACCTACCTAGCTAGATAATTTAAGAAGCACATTTAGAAAAATTTAACTACCTAGCAAATTGAATAAGCTAATTTACAGCTTAACTAGCAAGTTATTTGGACAAGCTAGTTTATGTAACTTAACTGGCTAATTCACACAACTTAACTAGCTGGTTAATTTAATAATCTAATTTGCAACTTAACTAGCAAGTTAATTGAACATGCTAATTTACAAAATTTAACTAGCTAGCTAATTTAATGAGTCATTTACAAAAAAACTTACCTACTTAGATCATTTTAATAAGCAAATTTAGAAAAACTTAACTAGCTAGCTATTTAATGAGGAAATTTACAACACTTAAAGGTAACTTGATATATTCCAGTCCGGTTGCCTCTACCAGGCAGTCTAAACTTCCTCAGAAACATACAGTAATGAACCACAAGGGATGAAAACCATGATTCCATGAAGACGACTCGATCTCACGCAGACATGCAACACTTTTCCACACTCACCTTGGACACACCCACTTGGTAATCGCCCTTTTTGATTGGACACAGCTTTGTTAGCATGATGACACAGTTGTCTCCGTTTGGAGGCGGGGTTTTCTTCAGCCCCAGCAGCGCTTTATACCTAAAGAAAGCTCATGAATGGGCTGTGAAGCAGGATTATTCTGTAGGTTGTGTAAAATGTATGAGCTTGTTACTGAACCAGCTAAACCGTACATTTACCTGTTTAAGAATTTATGGAAAGTCATTCGGACCGGATAACCTTCCTTTCTGATCAGGATGGTGTCCATAATTCCGGAGTATCTGAGCTGGGCCGCCACCAGTTCTGCCTCAAATATCCCCGGTTCCTACAACACGGATAATGCGTAAATACTCAAACAGTTATAGTAAGAGTTAATGTGATTAAACAGCATCCTTTAATTACCTTATTATTATTTGGCTTTATGCAGCGCACGAATAATGGGTTACACCTGAGAGAAAAGAGATGAGGATCGTCATCCTGCATGCGTGTGTGTATAAACCTGTATGAGTCGTTATGGACAAATCATTTATATACATTTACACACATTGCACAAGTGTGATAAGAATGTGAAAAATGATAGTGAAAAATGTATGAAGGCGCATTTCGAACCTGTTCTGGCCGGAAATGTGAACAACATGGGACTAAATGTGAAAATAAATTTATACACGGAAGAATGCCTAATCTGAAAAATGACACCAGACGCCCTAATCAACGATGACAATAACGAAGGAATCTTATAAAAAAAAATGTCATGCGAACATGAAAACGCACGCCCTCAACGTGAAAAAGTGAATCATGTGAAAATAAATAAATAGAAAATGAAAATAAATGAATCATATAAAAGGAATTACATTTAACAATAAGTTAATCGTTGTAATGTAAAAAATAAAAACGTGTGGAACATCACACAAAATCATGTAAAAAATGAATCAGGTACAGATTACATTTGATTCGTGAATCATCTGGAACATTATGAATCATGTATTTGGATCATGACTCACTGACATGAATCGTGACAAATTTTCACAACCTTCTTTCCTCATATTTACCAAGGATGCCAATATTAGTGGAGCGCACTGTGTGAAAATGTGTGTGTGTGTGTGTGTGTGTGTGTGTGTGAGTGTGTAACCTCTCCATCTTGTCCAGAAGGTCCTGTAGAGAGTGTTGGAACTTGGCAGCTACAGTAGACGGTTGATATCGTCGAGTAACTGTGCTGTCTCTCTGTGTTACATTTTTCTGCTGATTTAATATCTCGCTATACTTTAGAAAGAGATTTGAAACCATCTGCGTGCACACACACACACACACACACACACACACACACACACACAAATACATTTACAAACGTTCCTCATGTAAAACACATGAATTTCTCATCTGAATAAAGGTGATGTACTCAGAGTTTCCAGCCAAAAGTCCAAAATATTAATGTGGGGAAAGTTCCACATATTCGGTGTCGGGTTACGCACCTGCTCAAACTGATTTCAGCTCCCTGTAAAGAAAACATGCCCTAAACCTAACACCTGAAATTAACTCAACGTGGTACTTTTCTCTTTTATTAGTGATGGACGATGAAATCTTATTGAATAAAATTGTATTCACACACACACACACACACACACACACACACACACCCGGTTGTGACTCTGCATAAACAACTCCAGCACCTCTTGTCGAACCTGATCGTAATTTTTATCCAGGAACTTCTGGACCTAAAAACAACAACAACAACAACAACAACAGAACGTTAATTTATCACAATCATAAACAATCCATGTTGAATTTGCTGAAAATTCTATTCATAAAACACAAATGAACTCATCAAGTGTAATTCTCGGTGAACGATTTTAGATTTGGAAGCAAAAAACGAGACCTAAAAATGTTTTAATGCTTAAAAACCCATTTAACTCTTAATACGGAAATTTACCCAGCATCGAGTCCACAGCGCTGCGATAAATTACTGTGAAAATATCCGGAGCTGTTTGTTTTAAATTTACATCCTTGATATTTCAAAGTATTTTTACTTCGGTGTTCAGCGAGTCGCATTTTAAAATAATAATTAAAAAAAAAATCATAGTGCTCAGTAATTCAGATTTCGGATATTTTACATTTAGGTTTTATGTACATACTGTTTCTTTTTTGAATTTAAGGTCAAGGTTAAAGTTTAACTTAAGGATATTTTATTTTAAGAATAACGTGAATGCTAATAAAAAAAAAAAAAACAATTCTAACTTAGCCAACAAAACATAACTCAGTGATTATTAAAAAAAAAAAAATATTCACAGAAAGCCTCAGGTCATAATTAAAATTATTATTATTATTATTATTATTATTATTATTTTAAATAACACCTAAGTTATAGCGTCGTCGGTACCTGGTACGTCACTCGTCCTGCGTAGTGCTTCACGGTGAACTCTGGCAGTGGCATTTTTGGCCTGGAGTAAAGTGGATTTTCTCCATGATGATAGTGGCACTTCTGAAGGAACGTGTGGTCAGTGGCCTGCCACATACAGATATGGATAAACAAAGGAAATAAACAAATCTTTATTTTCCGACTGTTACAAAGGGGGGATTTTATTTAATTTGTCAACTGATTTGTTAATTATATTTTTAAAAATATACAGCAAGTTTATTTGGTCATACACGTTCCACAGAACGAGATTTTACTGTAATAAAAAATAACATATAACAATAAATAATAAGAAGAATAATCAACTATAATGGTTAGCCAGATGTTAATACTTATTATTCAGTCCCTCCAGGATTCCGCGATTTTGCGATCGCAGAAATGAACGCAAAATCAAGCAAACTCCACGATTTTCACAGGAGAATTGTTGCAATTTTTTCAAAATAACCGCAGATTTTATGCGGCTTTGGGCTGAAACGCCTTCAGATTCACGAAGCCCTCTTCGATTCACGTGTGTCGAACATGAGTACAGCTTGAAGGTCTCATTTACCAACAAACATCACAGCGAAACACATTCGCAAAACGATTTCGCGTGACTGCGATTTCGCCAATTCGAGTAGTTTTCTGCAACGATCTGAAAAAAAAAAAAACCCCTTCTGCGACATCCTGTACGGACGGATTATTAACGTTATCAATATTAACGTCTACTCACATAGGATTTTAAAATATACGAACGCTTTGAAATGATTACTTAATAATAATACTGTAGGGGTTAAAAACGTTACCTGAGGAAAGCAGCTCTGGTCATCGAGAATGCGAAGTATCCCATGGGGCTTAGCAGCGATGAGGTCTATACATGCCTTGTTGTCAGTAAAGGGCACTTCCTTCCAGCTGATTTGCTCTCGTATGTACTCCTCCTAGCGAAATGTATTTGTATTTGCGTTTACAGGTCCTCCAATGCTAAATCGTGAACTAAACTTAGTGAGGGTTTTGGTTAAAACCGCTTACACATATCAAAGCTAATCCCAACTTTCATTTTTCCATGTGTGTTTGTTTTGGTTTGGATTGGATTCTTCCTCCACCAATGTTTTTACCCTAATGTGTTTTGCAACATCGTTTCTCCTACTTCTCGCGAAGTCTTGCCAATCGTATTGAGTGCTTCTGAGCACTGTTTTCCGGTTTCACAACCGAGTATGTTTTTTGTTTTTTTTGAGTATGGATTAACCTTCTGTGATATTGCGTAGATGTGTATCGATCCCAGCATTAAAATATCATGGATTTTTCTAAATAAAACATACACACTTGCATCCTGCTCTCAATAACCGCACCTTAGACCTGGTCAGGGTCAGTGTGGAACCAGAGCTTATCCTGGGAACAAATTCTGGATGGGATGCCAGGGCACCTATGGCAATTTAGCATAGCATAGACATGTTTTTAGGAGGCGGAGAAATGTAGCCTAGCACAAAACGTAGCAGTCATTTTTAAACCAGAGTCTGTTGATAACACTAATTCCATCAGGTACATTATAAAGTAAAGCTCTGACGAGTGACTAGTGAATTCATGCACATGTTTTTTAAACTCACCTGTTCTTGCTTTAGAATGATCTTTGTGAAGAAGAACTGAAGCGTCTCATTAGCATAGTTGATGCAGAGCTGCTCGAAACTGTTAAATGCTAACTCCTGGAAGCACAAACACATCAAATAATCATTGTTGAAATATCTCCATACGAGGAGAGTGAGCTTTCTCGTGGTGGCATCTAACCACATACCTCGAATCCATAGATATCCAATATAGATATGGAGAGAGCCTCGTTTCTCGGGTAAACACGGCCGTTGATCCGCTCCGTCAACCAGTGAAAGAGCAGGGAATAAAGGATCTTGGCAACGGCATCTCTATAAAATGGATGAAATTAGCTGCTACTATAGAAACGATTACGTATTCGAACGTGCGCGTTAATATTCACATTTGATTCGATTCGAATGACTGTCAGAGCCACCTGTTGTAGAACATCAATCAATCGACGCCTTCTGACCAATCAGAATGGAGAATTCAACAGCGATGGGGTATAACAAGCTATATGTGAATATTCGTATACTTCTGTGTGAGTAGTGCGTGTGTTTATGACTATACCTGGCATCCACGGCACTCTCTACGGTCAGCGGAGTGTATATTTTCTCCTTCATTGCTTCCTGTACAAAAAAAAAAAAAAAATACATTTCAACTTATATATGGAAGTAAAGGAGTAGAGAACGTAATTCTCCTGCTGTAATTGACAGTGAAGTATAATTAGGAATTAAAACTAGAGCCTTAAGAATCAAGAGAGTGACACACACACACACACACACACACACACACACACACACACCAGGTGGAACTGATACGGTGTTAGGTGATAGTTGATTTCAGCCTGATAGAGGTGTAAACTCAAACCCGTGGCCTGTGGATAACGGCTTTATTTATTAAAAGAGCAAGATGCTCAGCATGACACACACATAAACATACACACAGGGGGTAATACAGGGATCACAGAACATTCAGAGACCTACGGAGAAAGTGTAGCTGTGTAGAATTACCGCTAACCGCTAAACACATCCTACTGTAACCCAACTGTAAGGCACGAACACGCAAGACTCTGATCGTACTGTAGCAAATAACAAAGCTAGCGTTAAACCAAGCTAATCAGTTAAAAGCATGGATTGGGTTACTCTCGACATGTTCCTGATGAGATGATCTCATACTGACACTTGCATACTGATTACCTTTTTTTTGGGGGGGGGGAAGGGGGGGGGGGTTGGAGTGCTGGAAGAATACTGTATGAAGATTTAATACTAATCGAATAATATCTTCGTTCGATTCACGTGCATCGAACACGTGTACAGCTAAAAGGTCTCATTTACCAACAAACGTCACTGCGAAAGGCAATTTCGTGCGATTGCGATTTTGCCAGTTCAAGTAGTTTTCCTTAAAAAAAAAAAACACAAAAAACTCAAACGCAAAAAAAAAACAAAACAACCAAAAACGCAAATTTTGGAAAAAGCAGCAGCAAAATCAAACATTTTTGTTTGCAAACAAACCTCTGAAATCCTGTATGGACTGATAAATTAAGAGAAATAAGACTAGCTGATCAATGAGGACAAAAGTAATGGCGCGGGGAAGTTAACGTGTATCGATTGTAGCTGGTGCACTGCAATGGCTGAGCTGCATTATTGGAAGATTTATCGCACACCATGTTTAGGAGGTGCTCTTTCAGTATTTCATGGCTATTTTGTCCTTTTCATCTGTCTTTGAGAAATTGAGCTTATAAGATATATAAACATTTCTAAGATTTAACATTTCACTCAAGTTGTTATGCTGAGAATGGCATTTATAAATTAAACGAACGCCAAACAAGCATTCTCGTTAGCGAGCGCTCCCAGACTTTTGGACTCCACTGCACTGAAGAAAGCCTACACCTTCGCCCGTCACACGCGACGGAGAAGTTTCTCACGAACATGTAACAAGACTTTAACGAGGGCTGACTTCATCCTCAGACATCGCACCATGACGTAACAGACTCCTGAGAATTAGCCCTGTTGAAGTCAACGAGCGAACCCCTGATCCGGTTACAGGGTTTCCGTAACCTAAAACCTGCAGTAATTAAGCGTATCCTCCGGAGCCTGCTTGGCAACGAGCTCTGATCTCAAGACGTTATAACACTTTACACATCTTCCTGCTTCTCTTTCACTCACTTGCAGTCATATTCCTTCATTCTCTGCATTGATTAGTGGAGATCTAATTATGATTCACGTGTATGTTCAGGCAAAAAAATAAAAATAAAATATTGCAACGAGCATGGACGTATATATATATATATATATATATATATATATATATATATATATATATATATATATATATATATATATATATATATATTATCTTACCATCATTTTGTAGGTGATGGCTTTCTGCAGTCCTTCTGGAGAAATCTGAAGCAGTTCGGCCACCACGCGGATCTCCTGAGCACTTACAACGCCGGCCGTTTCTTGCACGTCAGTCTGAGTCAGAAGAAAAAGCTGCAGACTGAAAGACAGACGAGGATTTATGATGCTGGAAAACGATGTGTACGTGTGTAGTACCTCAAGTCTGTGGAAGAAGACATTGCCCAGGTGAAGGATGGATGAAAGCACTCTGAACACACTGCTCTGGTCCTCAGGGCTGAAGTGGAGAATGTCCATGGCACTTTGTATCCTCCTGAAGTCCTCGCCATCGTCCTTCCCCTCGATCGCACAGTCACCACCCTGATATATTAGCGATGCTAGTTAGTTTGGTAGATGGTGCTATATATAGTTCATTCATAACCTCAGGCGGGAGACTCTATTCCCAGGACAACCACAACTTGGACACTCCACCAAAACTCCACAGTCATATGAAATCCTGGTTGGAGTCAAAACAACCTCAACCTAGGAGAAAAAGCTTTTCTTGTCTGATGAGACCGAAATTTAAATTTGTTTTGTTGACCCAGAGCGCTACAACCACCCTGAGAAGGTCATCTCAACTTTGAAGCGCGGTGGTGGTAGCATCGTCTAACATCGACTAATCCCCTTTTCACCCAATCAATGATTGTTCGTGGACAGTCTCCTTCAGGAAGAATTGTGAAGAGTTGTGTCATATTCTTTTAAAAATGTGGATTTATTGTTGCTTTGCAAGACGTTCAAAGTTGATCGATCGTTTGTCCCGGAATTGCTCCTATATTTATATTCAGACACTTTCATTGTACACAAGTCAAGTTCATTCACATCATTACACTATGTGACTTCTGTTGGAAACCAGTTGCACCAGCACTAATGTAAGGGTTTCAAAGCAACAGCGCAAGCACAACCTTTTAATAAGTTTTTTTTTTATTATTTGTAAATAATTTTGCAAACTATACTGATATTGATTTTTTTTCCATTCACTTTAATAATGTGGACTATTTTGTGTAGATTCATAACACTGTAAGTCCACATCTGTTCCACGTTGTAGCACTACAAATTGTGGAAAGGAAAAGGGGGTGAGGGGTGCGAATACTTATGCACGGGACTGTACGGTGCATGTGCGTGTATTACCTGGTTCAGGTAGTAGTACGTTTCAGCCTCCTGCAGGTAGAAGACTCGTTTCTGGTGAACAGGGAGTCCGGCCAACATCTCGTAAAAAACGTGGTAGTTCCTCTCATTTTTTGCCTACACACACACACACACACACACACACTGCCATAAACATAAACTGCACCCTAATGGTTATTTTGTGTCTATAATCTCTTGTATGTTTAAAAGAAATCAAAGTGATTACTGTCCCACACCTGAAAAACAATCCTGGACTTCTCCAGTAGATACTGTGAAGTTATGGCACCGCTTATCACTCCTCTTTAACGTACCATAAAATAAAAAAATACGCGTTTTATGACCTGTATACACACAGCTGTATACACACAAACCCTACAGAAACTCCACACACCGAATCATCTCGAGCTCACAAACGCTAACGTGAACATCAAAGCAGTGACTCACTCCTCCAGAAAGATCTCCACAAACTTCCCAAAGCGACTGGAGTTGTCATTCCGCACCGTTTTGGCATTCCCAAAAGATTCCAGCAGAGGAGTTGCTTCCAGGATCTGGCGTTTGAGTGTTCGAGTTAGCGGCGATTTCATTTACAATACAGTGAAAACACTGAATTTAAAAACAAACAACAACATTAAATCTCACCTCAATCTGGGCGGATGATAGGATAGGATAGGATAAAAACAAAAAGGATGACATGTTAGTTTTGATTGTAACAGGAACGGACATACAGTACAGCTCTATAAACACATGGGGGAGTTTGATTCATTACAGAACGGCATGTTATAATTTTTGTTCATTTATCAGACAAACAAAACACAGCTTGAGTACCTGCTGTGTTACGTTTCGCTCATGATGTATGGCCGTGAGGTATCTCAGGACCAGTTTGGTGGCCTCCGTTTTTCCGGATCCGCTCTCCCCACTGAAACATGAACACGGTAACACTGCAAAGAGTTTTAAACTTTACACACTGTCTATACATGATATCATGAAACGTAGCGGTTGTATGAAACCTAGACTTTGCACACAATAAATGTCCTGGCTAAATGTTGCAAGAAAAGTTTAGACGTTCGACTGACACAGAAGAGTTTGGCGACTTAGGTTCAAGAGATATGTCTATGTTTAAGCATGGGACGTTCAGTGTTTTTAGGATTGAATGAGACGATAGCGAGCGCTGAAATATATCGAATAGGAGTATATTGGCTAAATATACAGTATGGCTAACCTGATGATAATGCACTGGTTCTGCTTGACGTCCATCATTGTCGTGTAGGCAAGGTTTGAAATTGCAAAGAGGTGACTAGAACAAATACAAACAAACCATAAAGTAAATTAGGAGCCAAATCCTATTAGAATATTTTCATCTGAACTGCTTCGAACACTGTTCTTGTTCTGTTAAATTATTAGGGACAGTCAAATGTAAGTAACCTAGAATGCACCAGGTATCATTTCTGGCTCTGAGGTCACTCTATCTTTAAACAACACACTAACACACAGCAAGGCAATCTCTGGCTTCTTCTCACGTTACAAGATGTGTCCATCTATTCAGCTAGTAACAAGACAGCAGGTTAAAGAAAAATGAGACGGTCACTGTCTCTCTCTCTCTCTCTCTCTCTCTCTCTCTCTCCCTCTCTCTCATATGCACAATCACACATGCAGTTCCCAATGTACCAGCACTCATCACCATTGTTCTCAATGACCAGTCAATTATCACCATTATTCTCAATGGCCAATCAATGATCACCATTGTTCTCATTGACCAATCAATGATCACCATTGTTCTCATTGACCAATCAATGATCGGCATTGTTCTCATTGACCAATCAATGATCGGCATTGTTCCCAATGACCAATCATGGCTCACAATTGTTCCCAACAACCAATCAGTGATCGCCATTCTTCCCAGCAACCAATGACTGCATACGGATAATATACAAATGATCATGATGAGTCAATTAATATGCAAATTCCTCTATGACATCAACATTATTGTTAGTTACTTTCCCCTGAGTGGCAACACAGCACAAGCGAACTTTTCCCATCAGTCTTGAAAATAATACAATATCTTTCTGGTGACTGTAAAATGCAGTGGATATGTTAATAATGCAGGAAATGCTACAGTAGTATTCACACAGTCATGTAGTTTTATGGCAGTTTTGTGCAGACGAAGCTGTGTAATTGAGGTTTACACTCACGGTGGGTTTTCTCCTAAGCCATGACCGTTATACTGCAGGACCATGTCTGTTCCATAGATGTTCAATAACTTGTACGGATTAACTGATAGCAGAATACAGCCGATATACGTCTAGGAAAAAGGAAGAGAGTGGAAAAACGTTCAATAAAGACAAATGTTACTACTAAGGAAGACTAAAAAAACCACAAAGTGTCTGGTATTATAGCAGCATTAACATACAACTCTTTCTTAGCAATACCATAAAGTTGACATCATCACAAATTCAATGAATCAACAATCAAATATAGCCTACATTATTATTACTAAAACTCTTTAGAGTACTGGCAAGGTGTTAGTATTACCATCCTAATGTTAATTATTATTATTTTTTTGGATAAAAGCATGTCCTGAAGTGTTTTATTAGATGTCTGAAAACTTGCTGGCTGTTACAAAGCCCTGACACTGGAGACTCCTTCCATCAATGCCGAATAAATGTCTCCATAACGTCCTATCAGTGATGACATGCTTTTCGTTGTTACATACAAATCATTAGGATTGAGTTACTATAGAAACGGTAATATATTAGAACGAGTACATTAGAACAAGTATAAACCTCCTGACCAATCAGAATCCAGAATTCAACGGTGCTGCGGAATAACACCATTCGAAACAATATGTTGACTCACATAGATGAGCTCCTGGTCAAAGCGAGTGTTTAGGTTTATTAAAACAGCTGCTTCTGTTAATTCCCTGTGGGGAAAATAAAGTCAATCGTAAATTTTAATGTCATTTCATCAAATCAATACTTTGTCATTTCCGTAGAGTATGTACGTATGATTATTTAGATTTTCTTACTCCAACTGTGTCATGTCCTCGAGTCCATCAGCTTCTCTTTTCTCTCTGTAACTCATGGTAGGCAGACTTCTTATAGAATACATCTGTTTACAGAACAGGAGTTAGTCATTTTCATTCATATAATTGTCATCTTTATACTTTACTCCAGCAGGAAAGCATGTCACCATTATTAATTACTTTCATTATGCCGAACTCATCTTAATCTGATTTCACTCTGACTCTAACTACTTCAGACTTTTAAAGTTCTCTTTAACAAATTAGGTCAGTGGGCAACCATGCTGTCCAGAGTCAAGTCAATGCAGAGATACCAGCTTTCAATGAGGGTAACCTGAGCATGGATATAATCAGTCTTGTAAATCTCATCTGACATCCCATGCATTCAAAGAGTCTGCAGCTATACCCTGCTGGAGATAGTTAAGCTTGGCTAGGCCTTTTGTGCAAGCTCAAAGCCATACAGACTTTCAGCAGTGACCTTTCCATCATTACCAACAGGTAAAACTATATCAGGTTTGGATGAATTAAATGTATTATCCATAAATCTATCTGACATCCACTACAAATGCAAAACCTATAGAGTCAGATTTCTGAAAAGTTTTTTTTTTTTTTTTTTTAGAGGTCGAGAATTAAACAATGCTTGAAGAAACTAAATTTTTGCCTGTTACTTTATCATCTGTATAAATGTCTCTGTTTTAATTTTACACATTTAAAACTCTAGAAACACAGCTAATTTTTTAAAACAATTATGAGATGGGTTGCTCAACCATGTATTAAAATAAAAGTAAGTAAACTGAGTTACCTTATCACACCACTGGCCCGAGGGCTCCCCTTCCCGATCTGGTACCCACGGCACCTCACCTTCCCTGGACCCAACACCAAAAGGTGGTAGAGAAAGGTGGTCCATCATGTTTTCGTCACGGTACATAGACCACTTGGTAAGATTCTGAACAGTTCCATGAGGCAAAACTCTCTCTGCAGCCCACACATCCTCTGCACTTTGTCCCTCCCTGGCATTCATAGCCCAGTGTTCATGAGGCCCTTTTCTTTGTGGGGAGACAATTGCATATCTGCCATCCGGCCCAATAATCAATCCGGATGCTGTAACAGTAGATAGTGCTGAAGGCAGCTGGTAGGAGGAATTTTTTAGGCTGGTGTTTTTCAGCACATCCTTCAGCTGAGGTGACGATGAAACTTCAAATCCTTGCCTGAGAATGGATTCATTAGGCAAACGGTAAATAGCTTTACGAAGATTTTGGTTTAAAAGGGCTTGTGAAAGTTTTGGATTGCTTGTATGACTCTGAGGATCTGCTGAAATAATAGAATCATCTGGTAGTCGGTATGAGGCTTTGCGAAGACTTTCATTTTTCAAGGCTTCTGCCAGGTTTGGACTGGTTGATTTAGTACGTAAAAAAATGGATTCATCTGGAAGCCTAAAGGAGGCCTTTTTGATGTTTGCATTTTTGAGGGCACCTGTCAAGCTTGGTGAGTGTACTGGATTAGCACTGATTATATTGCCATCAGGTAGCCTATATGTAGCACGAGACATATTTGGATTCTGCAGAGCACTTGCCAAATTAGGGGAAGGTGTAGTAAGCTGTGTGGTTATAATAGACCCATCTGGCAATCTATAACTAGCCTTCCGCATCTGTGCATTCTGAAGTGCGTGTGATAAATTTGGGGAGATAGATTTTGATTGGCCATAATCAGGAAAAATTATTGTGCCGTCACCTAGTCTATAGGATGCGTTTCGAAGAATTGGGTTTTGCAGTGCACTTGACAGGGCTGGAGAAGTTGGTTCCACTTGTTGCTCTGTAAAAATAACTGTTCCATCTGGCAGCCTATAGGATGCATTTCGAATGCTATTGTTTCTGAGTGCACGGGACAGATTGGGAGATACTGGCCTCCGGTATTCTGTAATAAGCGGATTGTCTGGAAGTCTGTAGGAAGCATTTTTAATGTTTGGATTTTGCAAAGCTCTAGATAGATTTGGAGAAGAGGATTGATGTTGCTGATGTTGAAGGGAGTCTCTGGTGATTATAGTTCCATCTGGAAGTCTATAAGCGGCGTATCTCAGGTTTGCATTATCTAAGGCATTTGAGATGTTTGGAGACAAGGGTTGTTGTAGGTGGGGCTCCACACTTATTATAGTCCCATCTGAAAGTCTGTAGGAAGCATTCCGAAGCTGTTGATTTTGTAAAGCATTAGTTAGCATTGGAGAGGTAGCTGGAGCCACCATTTGATTGCCATGTACCAGCGTGCCATCTGGCAGATTATAGGTTGCACCACGGATTTGAGGATTATGCAGTGCATTTGACAGAATAGGGCTCTGGGTATAACCCCTCATGGGAACATAGGAGTAGGTTTTCGTTGGTTGAGACAGTTGTGTTTGGTAAGAAGCCTTCCGGAGTTGTTCGTTTCGTATAGCATTTGAGAGAACTGGTGATCTCCTTGGGCTAGGGGCATTTCTGGATCCTCTCCTATGTAAATGTGTTCTGTAAGCAGCATTTCGGACACTGGGGTTTTGAAGAGCATTAGTGAGGAGTGGGCCAGGGTCTGGCTCCTCTATGTAATCATACTGTGACACAACTGGTGAGTAGGTGGAAGAAGGTATCTGCAACACTGATTTGTATGAGGCATTATGAAGGTAAGGATTTTGAATAGCACTAGACAGTGTTGGAGATGCAGGCTGACCAGGACCCTGTCCAAGCACTTCTGTTTCGGGAGCATATGGTGACATTGATGGCTGTAATGATGGTGAGCCAGGAAGCTGTGCCACTTCAGGAACATATGGAGAACCTGGTCTTTGCAGCGGTGAGATGAAAGATGCACCCCGGACTTGAGTATTTTGCAAAGCATTTGATATAACAGGTGATGCTAGTGTCTCCAGATACTGCTGTGGCATTGGTGCTACTTGAGGTACAAAGGTATAAGTATTATTAAGCAAATTTTGATTTTGTAACACATTTGATAGTTGGGGTGAAGATGGTTGATCAGGAAATTGCTCTATACCAATGACTTCAGGGGCATAAAATTGCATAGGTTGCTGGAAGGGTGATTTATAAGAGGCATTACTAATACTTTGATTTTGTAAAGCACTGGTGACCATGGGTGATCGAGGCACATTTATCATTTGATCAAATTCCACAGGGACTGGTTCTATTGCAATAGGATAAGGAGATGCTTCAGACCGCTGTACATTTTGGAAAGGACTTGAGATGATAGGTATGGGTGGTGCATGAGGGGAAGGAGTACGCCTTGGTAATGGTGAGCCATGTTTGATAGAGGGGTGAGGGGAAGTTGGCCTGGACAGATGTCTAATGGAAGGTTGGGGTGATGTAGGACCAATATGTTTTAGAGAAGGCTGTGGTGAAGGGGGTCCTCGCCTCAGAGACTGCCTGGCCATCAGAGGACGGCCAAGACCAACTGGTCTTTGTGTATTCCTAGTGGGACCTGCTCGTCCTGGGGGAATGAAGTGCCTCTGCTCCATAATGACCATTCCAGGGTGTTGACCTGGAAGCTTTGGGGAGGCTCTGATGTCCTGAGCCATGACCGATCTGTTGCTACGTATGGACGCTCTGGAAGGAGGCATGTTTTTGGCTGAAGCACCCAAACGACCCATTTGACCTAGAGAGGGTTTTACTGTTCCCATGGGAATGTTTGGACGCCCCATTCCACGCATTTGACCACCAGGTGAGCCGAATGGGGGTGGGTTCCTCATAAGACGAGTTGACCTACGGGAGAAGCTGGGTGATCGTGATCTTTGTCCAGCTGGCAGAGGAGGCTGAGGAGATTCTGAACCAATTGTAAAACTTCTCCGTGAAGGTGTAGGTGATGATCTGTGAGCTGCAAATGGGGAGTGTGGCCTATTAGAGTCCATCTGCTGAACACTGCCCACAGTACGCCTGCCCATTTGAGGAGAGGTTGGAGGACTCATTTGCCTAGGAAGAGATGTGGAACCTTGAGGCTTCCTGGCACCAAATGGACGATGAGTTTTTAATGGGGAGGAAACTGGGCTGGGTCTTCTTATAGACGCACGGGGAGAATGGAGTGGGCTTTGCTTGCGGATGGAACCATGAGCAGAAGCTGGAGGGCTTGTGTGAAATGAGGGCATTCGACTCGGCATTCGCCGGACCATAGGAATAGGGGAATACTTGGCTTCTGTGAATGAGGCCTGAGGTTGGAAATGACTAAAGGCTGCTGGAGAAGCAGTTGGGCTGACTTTTCTCTGTCCAAATGGGGAAGGTGGGCGTTGAACATATTGAGATGGCATCCCTCTTTGTGGAGATGGAGGCACATCCCTAACTACAAATCCACGTATGGAGGGCTGTGGAGATGGGCTCTGTCTTCTCCGTATAGAGGGCTGAGGAGAGGCATGAAAGCTTTGTTTCTGCATGGGAACATTGGGGGGGCCCACATCCATTAATGGTTCTGTGAACCTTTCTCTTGCTAACATAGGGGACAGGGGTCTCTGTACAGGTGAAGCCATCATTCCCATGGACCTCCTGCTTGGTGTAGGTGATGGGGGGAAAGCACCACCTTGGGCCATGGGTGACATATGTGGAGACTGAATGTTAGGGCTCACAAACCCCTGAGGACTATTAGCATGCTTAATTAACATTGCAGTTGGTGTGGGAATCTGAGGTAACCCTGGATGCAGCAGTTCTTGTGTATATACTTGTGCAGGAAAAGCACCGTCTGGAATGAACTGTACATTTTTATAATGAATCTGTGACATCTCTTCAGGATCATATTGTGTTGCCAATGGATGAGGTTCAACTGCTATCCTTTCTTGACCAAAAAGCTTTACTTGAGGCCTTGGAACTCTGAACATGTCTCCTTGAAGTTCCATTGGCTCTATAGAAACATCGTTAAACTCATCACCCTCCATGACATCATGCATTGTATAACTATATGGCTGGTACATGTTATAGGAAGATTCAAGATATGGGGTAACCCCTGATTCACTGTAATTAAACTGGTAGTCCTGGAGATATGGATCTTCATACACTCCATACGAAGTCAAGTATGGATCAGCTGCTCCAATTTCACCATATGGATTGTCATAGAATTCCTGAGGGTCATCATAGTAATCAAACTGACTCTGGTCATAAAACTGGGTTTCATCTCCATAAGGTTCATAACAATCCTCTATAAAGTACTGGTTCTCGTCATAGTATTCCATATTATCAGTGTAATATGGATCCATCAGATGCTGTTGACCATAGTACTCCATCTCCTCTGGGTAGTAGCCCATTTGATGTTGTGCAGAATATGTGTTATAGAAGCCCATACCATCATCATAATACTCTCCTCCATTCTGTATGTCCATGTGTGGGTCATAGTATTCATCATCAATTTCATAATAGCCTTGATCATGTGACTGCGCTTCATAGTAGTCAACAGGATCTTCATACCAATTTGGGGTTCTCTGCAGTGACTGTCTGTTAAATGCACCGGTGCTTATTCTACCATGGTTATTATAGTCATATTCATCAAAATCAGGTTCATATGCATAGTTGTGATGCCCGTGAGGTCCTCGAACGCTTGTTTGTCGACTTCCCCCAGGAAACTGTTTGGTGCGTGACTGTCCCAAGCGGCCACGATTTCTGTTAAATGGTCTCTGTTTCAATTTTGTTGAGAGGAACTTCTTAGTTAGCCAGTTTGTCGCTCCAGCAACTTTCCCCAGTATCCGACTTTGGTTTTTAAAATCTGACCCATCACCGGCATTCTTTTTTCCAAAAAGTCCTCTGAAAAACCCTGATTTCTTTTCTGCTGGTTTGTTGCCACCAATTCTAAGTAACATGTAGGATGGCTTGCGTCCCAACTGGTCATTTTGTTCCTTCTCGTTTTTCTTTTTTTTACTGGCTTTGAAGCGCATCAGAAGCCTCGGGGCATTCTTCAAAACAGATTTCCTTCTCTTTTTCTTGACCACAAAACTCTTTTGCTTGCCAAGTCCGAGAAACAGTCTAGATGTACTTTTTAGTCGCTTATTTGAGCTCTTCCCAAGTCCAGGGAAACCAAATAGTTTCTTTGTAGGTTCTGGTGCTATCTCAGGTGGACCCTCGTCCTTCTTTTTGGCCTTTTTCTTTGTTCCTTCCGCCTCAGGTTTAGATTTGGATTTGTGGGCGTCTTTTGATTTCTTTTTTCCTTTCTTATCTTCTTCACTTTCTTCATCTTCCTCATCCTCTTCGTCTTCTTCGTCTTCCTCCTCATCTGATGCGGCATGTTTTGATTTGGACTTCCCCTTTGCTGCTTTGCCTTTAGCACCAGCCTTTCCATGTCCAGACTTGCGTGTGTCCCTTTCTGAGTCTTCGTCCCTTTCTTCATCTTCACTCAACTCTTCGTCATCCTCAATCGGCTCTGCGTCTGACCCCTCTTCTGACTCACTAACTACTTTCGCCCCCTTTCCTTTGTCCTTTCCTTTCTTTCCGTCATCTTTTCCTTTACCTTTGGGTTCTTCTTTTCCTTTTTTCTTATCATCCTTTCCTCCCTTCTTGTCCTCTTTAGCCCCCTTTTTGTCATCTTTCCCTTTTTTTTCTTCCTCTTTGCCTTTGCTTTTTTCTGGCTCTGCTTTCCCTCCTTTTTTTGCCGCTGCCTTTGAGTCACCTTTTTTGCCTGGCATTTTGTCCTCTCTCTATTTTGCAGCCTCACAAAAAGAGAGATTAAATTCAAACTTAAGCATACAAATTCGAACTATATTTAACAACATTCGACTATATTTAATGCCAATGGGCCTCATTTATCAAGCAGGATACAAACAACATTGTTCATAAATTATTCACAGGATCATTTAATCCAGAAATCTGGTATGAATCCAGTTAGTTCAGAAAAAAATGTTTCCCATGAAAACTCAAAAAAAAAACATTTACATAGAAGGAAAGTCACAAATGTGAAGCTTGATCGTTGAAGTTTTTGGAGGCATGGCAAAATGTCGATGCATTATCGAAACTTTTGTAAATCTGCCAAGGACAAATGAGTCCCATTATGTAAAAGGGCTCTAATATTTCTTACAGTAAGAAAGTCATGAAACCTCAATTTTCAAAACAACTTTTCTTACCTCAGGATGCACTCACACTCTTGAAGGTAGGGTGATGTGTACTCTCAGGATTGTAACTGTATAAATGTCTGTCCTCATGGTTCCTCCTCTCAGACCGGAAAGAGTTCCTCTATTGAAGTGAGTTCTCTATAACCCTCTATTCCCACTCATCCACACATTCTTTTCTTCTATCTATTACTTGAGAGGCAGAGGCTCCGTTGCGAAGAGCATAAACAGGACATGACTAGTTCCTGGATTGGTTAGACCGTTCATGAGAGACTTAGCAAGAGGTGAAGTATCTGTGCCAGAGGATCTGTGTCAGTGTTGTGCTGTTGTAGGACTGTAGAAGGAGCATTAATTTGTCAGGTCTTCTTGCCTTGATGTAACTTTAGCTCAGGTCTCATTCCAACATGAATAATGTAGGCACAGAAAGACAGAGAAAGAGCGAGAGACGGAGAGAGAGAGAGAGAGAGAGATGGATTCACATCAATCTCAAAACTGTGCAGAACGATGCAGCTCTTTCAAACATTACAATACTACGTCACACAGGTTTACAGAATTCCTCAGTGCTTATAACAAAACATGATGGGTGATAACGGCTACGAATCGACTATGAATCAAAACTCAAGACGTAGTTGATATAATCATCGAAGGATCGTTGTTGTTCTGAACGCAGTCTTGAGAATCGATCGATTTAACAACCACAAGTCTATTTTTTTTTAGCAGATCTTTCACATCTGTTATTACATGAATTATTACGTGACTTGGCGAGGGCGTAAATCTTCAGCAGCTTGAAGAAGTATGACGAGCCACTGAATTGTCGGCATCATTTACTACCGATGCTAATGGAAGGTTATATAACCAAACCTAATCTTTTTAACTCGTCAGACTGAAAAAAAATTATCAGTGAACGACGACTGCTCAATTTACGGGAGGATGATCAGCAGGAGATGAACGTCTTCTACATGGAGTCGGAAAAAAAGTGTCGTGAGGATATAGCTATAGGAGCCAAGGCATGATGTAACTATCTTAGAACTACTTTCAGGTCAGGAACCTCATGCAGACTCGCTCCAGCTTTTGTGATTAAAAATGTAGTGATTCTTCTCCAGTTGGTCGAAGAGTAAAGGTGAGCTTTGCTATTTGTTTTAATGAGTGTGTCTGTGTCACAAAGAGTGTATGCCGTGTGCAAAAAAAATACACAACGATAAAATCCCGTGAATGTTATGTCTTTTGGAGAACATTACTGTTCTTGTTTAGGCTTAAAACAGCTATAAACTGTCGTTCCCTCACCAGCCTCTCTTTATTCTCTGTCTTGAAGTTACTCAAAGCGTAAACCCCTCTGTCCTGAAGATAGACAGATATCTAGAAAACTTGCTTTCACAAACTGCTGACACTGGAGACTCCTTCCATAAATGTTACATAAACATCCAGTCACAGAAAGCTTCATCAAATCAACAATTAGATCTTCTTTACCTTGTTCCATAACCTTAGATTATGACGCCCATGCGAATGAACTGTTGCTACAGAAACATAGCTTTTTTGGAGGCGGAGCTACCGTCAGAACAGCTGTTAACGGCTTCTGATTTGAGAATAACCGCGCGTATTAGTGATCATATGTATGTTGGCGTGAGTGTGTGTGAGACTGCGTGACCTCCGTTTCCTTCATCATTTCTGCCTGTACTGGTGCGGATATCTGGTTGCCAGATCCTCATCAAACTCCTCCTGTGTGTAAGTCAATCCCGTCATTAGCATTCATGATGCACAGGTAGGAAGTGGTTGCTGTGTCACATGTAATCATGGAAAATAACCTTTTGACCTCTGATAAGAGCAACAATGGGCCCAGTGGTCAGAGTTAATTTGTTTTGGAACTAGACCCAGACTTAAGGCAGAAAGGGTCGGAACACGAGTGATAAACCGATGAACATTTGATTATCACTGAAGTAACATGCATTCAGTGTAGAAATATGAAGACCGAACATGAAGCGGAGTGTATTGGTAAAAAGAGTCCATCCGTACATCCATCCATCCATCTTCTATACCGCTTATCCTTTTCAGGGTCACGGGGAAACCTGGAGCCTATCCCAGGGAGCATCGGGCACAAGGCGGGGTACACCCTGGACAGGGTGCCAATCCATCGCAGGGCACAATCACACACACACTCACACACACATTCATACACTACGGACACTTTGGACTCGCCAATCAGCCTACCATGCATGTCTTTAGACTGGGGGAGTAAACCGGAGTACCCGGAGGAAACCCCCGCAGCACGGGGAGAACATGCAAACTCCGCACACACAGGGCAGCGACAGGAATTGAACCCCCAACCCTGCCGGCGTGAGGCGAACGTGCTAATTCAGTTTCAGCATTTATAGTCTCCAGTGTCACAGAGCTCAAACGTCAGCAATTGCTGTGGTATAAGAAGAATAAAACGCTTCCGAATGGGCAGTTCATGGGAAAATAATACATTTTCCTGCTTCGCCATTGATTATTTTCCTATAACAGCATGTGCCTCAAGTGTTTTACACCTTACATGTAGAACCACTGTGTTGATAATAGCCTAAAACTATCACAGGATTTCTAATCTGAAAGTTGTCCGAGGCAAGACTTGTAATTTGATCTGATTCTGCGCACGAGATAGTGAGAAGTTGGACTGCTGAACTGTAGTGAAATTCGGATGAAGCCTTCATTACAGAAACATGTAGAAATCCCAATGTAACCAACCCACTTGCTTTAAGAGAACCTTTTTCCCCTCAGAGTGACAAGAGGCTTGTAAATAGAGCAATATCGCCCTCTGCTGTGTGAGACAAAACATTACAAGTGGTTCCTTTTCTTTTTAAAAACCGAATGTGACGTTGCAGTCCGGTAATCCGCGCCGCTCCGCGGTCGTGCACGCGCACGGGGCTGGGCAGATCCCGAGCGCAGAGAGAGAGAGAGAGAAAGAGAGAGAAAGAGAGAGAGACAGCGCGTGAGGAGGAGGAGGAGGATGGTGATGTTGATGATGATGAACGGGACGGGCTCGTATGGAGCGGGCCGAACCGGGTCGGAATTCGACCCCATCACCTTCGCCAAAAGACCTCAGACCATCTTACGATTCCTGGCCTGGGTAAACAACCGTTTCCGATTAATCCCTTTATTTATTTATTTATTTATTTATTTATTTACCTTTAATGTACCTTTCTGCGTGTCTCACGTGAGTGTATTTCTGAACACAAAGACTCTAATGATAATAATCATAAACATAATAATAATATTAATAATAGGAGCAACAATAATAATAGGCCTAATAATAATAATCCGGTGTTTATGACGCTTGCGTGATTGTACGTAGGATGCTATGGTGTGGATGACGTCACACGTTGTCGTGGAAACGCAGAGCTCCATTTTAACGAGTGTCGATAATGATCAAATAGTCACTGAGTTGACGAGCAAGAGTAACAACAACAACAACAATAACTGTAATATCTAGTAAATATGATTAGTTGTAACAGTAGCCTGAGAATGTAAACACATGTAGGTCTTATTGTTTACAGTGTAGTGGGATAAGACTTGGGGAATTGAGGGTGTTTTTATTAATAGTAATGTGCATTATCCGCAGGGTTTGTGATGTTATCAGTGTTGGACAGTGTGCTGATTGGCGCTCATATAAACACCTGTATCAGTATCTGAGAAAAGCGTCGACGTGAATTCAAGCGTAAAGAGTAAGATTCGATGCTGTCGTTTCTCTCAGGCTGGAGATTTACTGACGCGAACTTACAGCTCCTGATGATGAATGTTTTTGAGCTTTGTTATGATGTGGCCTGTAGGCTATACCTCCCCAGTATAATATCCGTCCCCAGTGCCAACTCCAAGGGCAGAGCACACTTCCTGCTGGATGAGAGAGAGCGAGAGAGAGCGAGAGAGAGCGAGAACAGTGATGTGCACTTTTATTATCTTCTCAATACGTTACACCACAATGGACCCAGGAGATCCGGTTTCCTATCAGTGTAGTGAAATCTGTAAAAACCTTTCTGAGGTCCAGTCTACTGCTTTCAACTGAAAGGGTCTAAAGCAAATAAAGATGACAAATAACTGACAGAATTTATAAACTTAGAATACCTGAACCTATTATTATTATTATTGTTATTATTATTATTATTATTATTATTATTAGTTTCTCTCTCTGTCTCACTCGAAGCACATATATATATATATATAAAAAAAAAATGTAATCATCACACTCATCATATTAAACACTTGGGAAAAAATGACATAAAAAAATAAACATTAAATAAAAACCTATTTCAAAAGCATTATGAAATATACTGTATGTCGTAAGATGATGTATTAGTTTGTATGTTGGTGTGTGTGTGTGTGTGTGTGTGTGTGTGAACATGAAAAGGTGTTAAATGTCCAGGTGATGATTATTAGAAACAGGAAGTGAAGTCTTTCGGCACATTTTGTCCTTTTGACCGGTAAATGCTGTTACTATGACAACACCATAATGTGTGTGTGTGTGTGTGTGTGTGTGTGTGTGCCATGTGCGTCAGCATACAGCGGGCCGCGTCTCGAAATAGCACAAGCGCACTTCAGAGTAAACGGTAGTAGGCTGTAGCCTGGTTTTATTCTCCTGCGTGTGAAGAGCGGGCGCAGGGATTTTCACACGTGGAGCGGAATGAAAAGGACGCGAGTGTGAAGAAACGTTTCACACACGTGCAAATATCTCCACGTTCTGGCACTCGGGTGCAAATCAGGAGATGATTCATCGTGCGTGTGTCAGAATAGAGAGACAGAGAGAGAGAGGGAGGGAGAGAGGGAGGAAAGAGAAATAGAGAGAGCGAGAGACAGAGAGAGAGAAAGTGAGAGAGAGAGGGAGGAAAGAGAAATAGAGAGAGCGAGAGACAGAGAAAGTGAGAGAGAGAGGGAGGAAAGAGAAATAGAGAGAGCGAGAGACAGAGAGAGAAAGTGAGAGAGAGAGGGAGGAAAGAGAAATAGAGAGAGTGAGAGACAGAGAGAGAGAAAGTGAGAGAGAGAGGGAGGAAAGAGAAATAGAGAGAGCGAGAGACAGAGAGAGAGAAAGTGAGAGAGAGAGGGAGGAAAGAGAAATAGAGAGAGCGAGAGACAGAGAAAGTGAGAGAGAGAGGGAGGAAAGAGAAATAGAGAGAGCGAGAGACAGAGAGAGAAAGTGAGAGAGAGAGGGAGGAAAGAGAAATAGAGAGAGTGAGAGACAGAGAGAGAGAAAGTGAGAGAGAGAGGGAGGAAAGAGAAATAGAGAGAGTGAGAGAGAGAGAGAGAAAGTGAGAGAGAGAGGGAGGAAAGAGAAATAGAGAGAGCGAGAGACAGAGAGAGAGAGGGAGGAAAGAGAAATAGAGAGAGTGAGAGAGAGAGAGAGAAAGTGAGAGAGAGAGGGAGGAAAGAGAAATAGAGAGAGCGAGAGACAGAGAGAGAGAAAGTGAGAGAGAGAGGGAGGAAAGAGAAATGGAGAGAGCGAGAGACAGAGAGAGAGAGGGAGGAAAGAGAAATAGAGAGAGTGAGAGAGAGAGAGAAAGTGAGAGAGAGAGGGAGGAAAGAGAAATAGAGAGAGCGAGAGACAGAGAGAGAGGGAGGAAAGAGAAATAGAGAGAGTGAGAGAGAGAAAGTGAGAGAGAGAGGGAGGAAAGAGAAATAGAGAGAGTGAGAGACAGAGAGAGAGAGGGAGGAAAGAGAAATAGAGAGACAGAGAGAGAGAAAGTGAGAGAGAGAGGGAGGAAAGAGAAATAGAGAGAGCGAGAGACAGAGAGAGAGAGGGAGGAAAGAGAAATAGAGAGACAGAGAGAGAGAAAGTGAGAGAGAGGGAGGAAAGAGAAATAGAGAGAGTGAGAGACAGAGAGAGAGAGGGAGGAAAGAGAAATAGAGAGACAGAGAGAGAGAAAGTGAGAGAGAGGGAGGAAAGAGAAATAGAGAGAGTGAGAGAGAGAGAGAGAAAGTGAGAGAGAGAGGGAGGAAAGAGAAATAGAGAGAGCGAGAGACAGAGAGAGAGAAAGTGAGAGAGAGAGGGAGGAAAGAGAAATAGAGAGAGCGAGAGACAGAGAGAGAGAGGGAGGAAAGAGAAATAGAGAGAGTGAGAGAGAGAGAGAGAAAGTGAGAGAGAGAGGGAGGAAAGAAATAGAGAGAGCGAGAGACAGAGAGAGAGAAAGTGAGAGAGAGAGGGAGGAAAGAGAAATGGAGAGAGCGAGAGACAGAGAGAGAGAGGGAGGAAAGAGAAATAGAGAGAGTGAGAGAGAGAGAGAAAGTGAGAGAGAGAGGGAGGAAAGAGAAATAGAGAGAGCGAGAGACAGAGAGAGAGGGAGGAAAGAGAAATAGAGAGAGTGAGAGAGAGAAAGTGAGAGAGAGAGGGAGGAAAGAGAAATAGAGAGAGTGAGAGACAGAGAGAGAGAGGGAGGAAAGAGAAATAGAGAGACAGAGAGAGAGAAAGTGAGAGAGAGAGGGAGGAAAGAGAAATAGAGAGAGTGAGAGACAGAGAGAGAGAGGGAGGAAAGAGAAATAGAGAGACAGAGAGAGAGAAAGTGAGAGAGAGGGAGGAAAGAGAAATAGAGAGAGCGAGAGACAGAGAGAGAGAGGGAGGAAAGAGAAATAGAGAGAGTGAGAGAGAGAGAGAGAAAGTGAGAGAGAGAGGGAGGAAAGAGAAATAGAGAGAGCGAGAGACAGAGAGAGAGAAAGTGAGAGAGAGAGGGAGGAAAGAGAAATAGAGAGAGCGAGAGACAGAGAGAGAAAGGGAGGAAAGAGAAATAGAGAGAGCGAGAGACAGAGAGAGAGAGGGAGGAAAGAGAAATAGAGAGCGCGAGAGACAGAGGGAGGAAAGAGAAATAGAGAGAGCGAGAGACAGAGAGAGAGAAAGTGAGAGAGAGAGGGAGGAAAGAGAAATAGAGAGAGCGAGAGACAGCGAGAGAGAGGGAGGAAAGAGAAATAGAGAGAGCGAGAGACAGAGAGAGAGAGGGAGGAAAGAGAAATAGAGAGAGCGAGAGACAGAGAGAGAGAGGGAGGAAAGAGAAATAGAGAGCACGAGAGACAGAGGGAGGAAAGAGAAATAGAGAGAGCGAGAGACAGAGAGAGAGAGAGAGACAGAGGGAAAGAAGAAAGAGACATAGAGAGAGACAGAGAGAAATAGAGAAAGAAAGGAGAGTGAGACAGAGAAATAGAGAGAGAGAGAGAGAATAAATAAATAAATAAATAAACAAACTTGACTATGTGACCCGTTGTCTTAAATGACTTTTAAGTTCTTTGTTTGTTTGTTTGTTTGTTATTATTTTTTAAAGAAATCTTTTATTTTTTATTTTTACGTTGCACAGCTTGTGGAATCATTCTCCTCGGTCTGATTTCCCGTTGAACAGGAACGCGTCTGCTGCTCCGAGCTCGGTTCGGTACTGTAACTCGAGCGCCGGTGTGAGACAGACACGAGGCCTGAGGGACGACGTGAACTTCAGAAGCAGGAAGTGTAGAACACGCTGAGAGTGGACGCACGTTCCTCCGCTAAAGCGGAGACATTCTCGACACTGCAGAAAAGTCACATTCGCGTTCTTACCTTCGCCGTACGCTTTACGTAGGACGGAGGAGGTCACGCTGCTTCGCGGTTCCTCGCACACACGACAAGCTGCGTTGATTCCTGCGTTGAAGCTGTAGTAAACTCGTCTCTCCACCTTTCCCTGTCCTGCAGGTTTTCTCCATGGTGGTGTTCGGCTCCATAGTGAACGAAGGCTACGTGAATATGGGCAGCGAGCGCCTGCACTGCGTGTTTAACAAAAACGAAGACGCCTGCAACTACGGCATCATTATCGGAGTGTTGGCGTTTTTAGCTAGTCTTTGCTTCCTGGCCCTGGACGTCTACTTCCCTCAGATCAGCAGTGTTAAGGACCGGAAGAGAGCTGTGCTATTGGAGATGGGCTTTTCAGGTAAACACGCAAGAATATATACAACACACACACACACACACACACACACACTGTGTATACACTCGAGATAGTATGTTTCAATTGTTTTTAACAACCTTTTTCACCTCAAAAAAAAAAAATTGCCTCGCATTTGAATTTTTTCCCGTATTTTTCCCCGTGTGCAGGACTTTGGGCTTTTCTCTGGTTTGTTGGATTTTGCTTCCTGGCCAATCAGTGGAGTCGCACCTCGCCTAAACAACTGCCATTGGAGCAGGCTTCAGACGCGGCACGAGCCGCCATCGCCTTCTCCTTCTTCTCCATTCTCATCTGGGTATGACAAGCAGATAAACACACACACACACACACACACACACACACACACATGCATATAAATTCATATTTGACTGTTACATTTGTGTTTCAGGGCTACCTGTGTCTGCTAAACATGCACAGATTTAAAAACATTGCCTTTCTGGAGGATAACCAAAGGCTACTGTCCAGACCACCTCTGACACTCGCGCTAGTGTAGATTAGCTTTCACGTTCTAGCGTACTTAACACTGAACTTGCCTCTTCTAACGCTCTCATGCAGTTTAATAACAATAGTTTAACTGCGTAGCTGTTAGCGTTAATTCTGACGTGCATGCTAATGCGATTCATTTTCAGATCATTCCTGAGGTTTTGGCATCACTGTATGTTGACGATCACGTAACCGAGCGCTTGTTCACGTATACCGAAAGGTCGAATGTTGTATCTTGGTACAATTTTACTAAAAATGCTAACATATTAACATGACTAATGTGATGAATCTGGCTAGGCGGCGCTGACGGTGTTAGCGGTGCAGAAATTCCTGCTCGGAACCGACATGACGCTCTTCACTTCCGCCGACGCGCCCAAACAACCGTATCCGTCCAACGACGCGATCCATCAGACCACCATAGACAAGAGTCCGACGCTGATCGAGACGGTGGAGACACGCCCACCCGGGTACCAGATCCCGCCTGCTTTTTAATCTCTTAGCCAATGAGAAGAGAGGACGCCGGAGTGGACAGAGTGGCTTTCCTTGTTTCGGTTCAGTTCCAGTACTGTTTTCCACGCACCCTAGTCAACTTCCCCTTCGCTAATTCTGGGGGAATCTACGCTAATACTTCATCACTGTTTCAGCAGCGGAAAGGACGAAGTACGCAGAAAAAAGAGCAATACAGTATTTGTAAAATCTAGCATAGAATTTGCAGCATTCAGATTGGGTTTGGCCGAGTAAACTAGTTCACTGCTTTATTCATTTATCTAAATAACACGCTAGCCAGCTGGTAAGCTAGTCATTTAGAACGATAACTAGATAGCAAATAAGCTACGTAGCCCACTTACTAGCGAGTTAGAGATCTTAATAAAGCACCAAACTACCAGAGAGTAGTTAGGTATATTTCCAAAAGATAGTGTTTGATTTGCGAGGTTCAAATTGGGTTTGGTAAAGTTACAGTAACTACCGGTTTAGTCCTTTTTGAAGGGTGTCTTCAGTTTAGTACTTCATAAAGGTGTTTAACTACTTTATGGTAGTTTAGTACTTTATTAAGTTATCCAGTAGTTTAGGACTTCATTGAGGCGTCTAACGGTAGTTAGACCATAGGCGTACCTATAGTTACAATAGGCGTCTATGGTAGTTGAGTGCTTTATTTTGGTATCTAACTAGGGTGTTATTGAGGTATTTAACTACTCTTTGGTAGTTTAGTACCTTTTATCTGGTGGTTTAGTACTTCATTAAGGTATCTAACTAGGATGTTATTGAGGTGTCTAACTACCCTCTAGTAGTTTAGTGCTTTGTTACGGTATGTAACTAGTACTGTTTAAGGTATCTAACTACTCTGTGGTAGTTTAGTGCTTTGTTAAGTTATCAATGTATATAACTGCATATAACTGATTTATTAAGGTATCTAATATAGAGTAGTTTTTTGGTAGGTTCTTATCTTACTATGTGTCTAGTACTTCATAAAGGTATAGCTGTACTCTATGGTAATTTCATGCTTAAAGTTGGTTTATTATTTTATCGAGGCATCTAACGACTCCATGATAGTTTAGCTAGCCAGTTAGCAAACTCGTAACATAAAAATAACTAGACGGTACACAAGCTGTGTAGAGCACATAGCTAGTTAGAGAGCGTAAAAATCTAGTGAACTACATTCAAATATTAGATACCTTAATAAAGTTAGAAAAGAAAAGTATATTTGATTTGCTACATTAAAATTCAGCCTGGCCCAGTGAAATACTCTGTGGTAGTTTAGTACCTTTTACTACCTAATTCATTTTATTAACTAGCATGCTAGCCAGCTGTCATAGTCATTACCTATAACCTGAGAGCTAGATCGTAAACAAGCTACATAGCTAGCTCATTAGCCAGCTTTTAACTCAAAGGTACGGTAAGTACACATAGCCGAGGAGATCACGTCAACTACACCGCTGTTTGTTTTCAGGATGGAGCGTACTCGCAAATACACACCGCATGAGGCGGATTTTGGGTAACACGCAGATACACACGTGTATCGTAGCATCGGGACGTCGACGAGGGCGCGTTTAAAGCAGTACTGAAACGCACGAGTATTGTAACGTTTCCTTTTTTTTTTTTTTTTCTTTTTTGTTACAAGGGCTTGTTTGTTTAAATGAAGTATTAAACCTAACGTAATGAAATGAATTCAATCGTAATAATGAATAATATAAAACAAATCGCAAAAGGACCCGGCGGCGGTGGGGCAGCATAGATATAAAGTTATGATATAAAACACTGTTATTTTATAGACTGTGTTCGTTTCTTAGACAAAATCTTCAGAGCAAAGATGTCATGAATGACGTACTGGTGTGCTCGTTATGTATTTATTTATCATTCGTTTATTCTATAAATGCTAGAATTTTGGGATTTTTTCATTTATTTTTAACAGCATCGAACTATCTAGTGATACACTTGTAACGCTAATATCACCATATATCGACATCGCTACTACACCCGGAGTTAGTGTGTATGAGCTGGAAGGGCAGAGCTGCGGCCATTTTGCACGACGTGTGTAAACACCCCCCCCCCCCCCCCGCCCCCCAAAAAAACAAAAAAAACAAACAAAAAAAAAGAGGGATTATGATGATGTGAATGGCCAATCCGTCACGTGTGTACTCACGGATGACCAAATGACATTCCTGCTGAGAGTCCTAATGAGAGCATGTCCAACTGTGAGTGTGAGTGTGTGTCGTCAGTCTTACTGCATGATAAGACAAACTGTAGAAATGCTTACTTCCTAAATATATTGTTTTAGCATTTAGAGAGGAGAAGACACGTGTTCGGTGAATCTCTGACTGAATAAACACTCTTTCTGCAAGCACCATTGGTCAGTTTTTTGTTTTTTTCCGCTCTACGCCTCGCAGAACCTGTGTCTGTTTTTCCCCGTAAATATTCAGCTTTGTCGCGTTTATTTTAGCTATGCGGATTTTCATTGTTCGGAAGCTAATCCAGTTTATCTTCAGGTTTAAACTGAGCAGGAATTCGAAAGCAACGAAAATGATAATGAGCTGCGGAAATTACGTGAGCTATAGAACCCCGTGAAGATATCGGCGCTTGACTGTTGCAGAAACATGTACAGGTAAACCATTAGCTAGCTGAGCGAGTTCGACTAGCGCTAGCCAGATCTTCTGGATAAAGCTAACCACGTAGCTAGCTAATAAACCTAGCAAGATACAGAAACTCTTACAGCTAGCTACGGCTAAAGTTAGCCAACCAGCTAACGCTACATTTCTGTTGAAACCGGAGGTGGACTTTAAAAAATGTTTTATAAGATTGTTCAAACGTAGACGTGTCAACAAGTCATTCATGAAATAATTCACAATTGAAAGTCGTTTTTTTTTTTTTTTTCCACCAGACGACTTATTTACTTTTACTCCATCACTATGACTTTTACTTTTACTCAAATCACCGTGGTTTGTGTTGCTTAACACAGTTAAAGACGTATTTGTGCATGTAATTAACGCAATACACCACAAGAGGGCGTGCCTTGTGTTCTTATACGTGACGTAAAGCACGCCCTCTAGTGGCTCAGTGCTTTTATACAAGGGTGTCAAAAAACAATATGATAAACAATATGAAAATCATAATAGTTATCTTCACCATAAATCACTAAATTATAAAATTATAGTAAAATTATAACTGCTTTAGTATGAAGGCAGTGTGAAGTAAGGAGTTTTTTTTTTGCTGTTGTTGTTTTTAAACGCATTTTAGGAAATGTGTAAATGCATTTCATCACCACCAGGGGGCAATAAAGCCCTAAGAACGAACAAGGTTGACAAGATAATCCAAGAAAAAGATCTGAAAGAAGAGAATCGGAATATTGTTTTGGATGCAACACTAAAATCTAAGAGTGATTTCACTTATTCACATGTTTTTTTAAAAGCATTCTCTCTATTCAGCAGGATTCAGTTGAAAATACACTGAAAAAGTCGTTGACATGTACGTGCTCGGGCCACGCCTTCGAATGAAAAGGCCTGGGTAATTAATACGTGTTGTATATCAGGGAAGTCTCTTCGAAGGATTTGCATCTCGGTCTTGGAAAGTAGCTTTAGCGTATTGAGAAGTATTCAGAGGACGTGAAGGGATCCCGATAAAAACGTAAACAAACCGAATGTTTTACAGAAATGAATCGCGGCAAGATAGACTGGAAGAGACTTGGAAAAACCAAGACTTGAGCAGTGAAGGAATGGGGTGTCTTAACTTATCATATCAACTCAACTTGAATTTGAATGCACGGGGAAGTCCCGCGCGTTCAGAGTCGGGTTACGCGCCTGCTTACGTTTCTGCTCTGAAGCAGATCGGGACTGAGGGATGGCTTCTCGCCGCTGTCATCTGCAATATACTGAACCGTAATATAGATTCGGATCGGACAATCGAAAAATAAATATTAACGGATATTTTATCATATTATATTCACGAAACGATTGCGAGCATCGAAATACATTCAACAGGAGTCTACGTAGCGTATTGGCGCCAGTGGATATCGCTGCATCACTGAACATCAATCCAGCACAGTGAACTAGACTAGCACAAAACCATGTCTTCGCTGAAGCGGATGTATTCCGGGTGACGTTACCTTGTTAAAAATCTACAGCCGAGCGTTATCGACGTCAGTCTTCACACAGGCTCCGTGGTGCTTGGCGTGTCCTTCGTGAAAATCTCCAACATCTCAGATCGTAGCAGGAGACGTGTGTCCTGGCTCGTCGAGGTTTCCGTCCGACGTTCATTTTTTTTTTTTTTTTACAAAATCTGCGAAAGTCCTACCAGTTTCACTTCTTCACTTCTATTTTATTTATTTTTTTTTGCCTCTAAGTTATATTTCGCAACAAATGTTTCAGCGACGAAATCCTTAAGGATTCATCTGGTCTCGCGTACGCCGCCTAATGCCGACCGTTCAGGTGCAAAGAATTTCTATCTTTAACCGAAGAGTTCAAAAGAAAAAGAAAAAAGAGACAACCCTTTCAATACGATGTGAAAATCTGTAGGAATTCTAACAAGAGATTAGAAAAATCACACTTTTAAGAACAAATTTTCCATTCTAGAATTTCTCGAATGAACATAAACGCCAGTTGAGCTAGTTTAAACAAACCTGTCGTGGCAAAAAGAAAAGAAAAAACAGCCGGACATGCGTATCAGCGTAATTTTCCTTTCAAGCGTCACGAAGTCGTCCTTTTTTCAGAAATGTACGTAGATGTGTCATGCTCTTCGGTAAAATTTATTGTCTGTAAAATACAGTCACTGGATTTCCTCTGCTCCTGCTTTCAGTGCCTTGAGCATAAGAACCTGGATTCGTATCACAGGACAAACGTCCCTCTTTCTCTCAGACCTGTAATATTTTTGGCATATTTCACAATTTCAATATCAAAACACAAAAGGAAAAGAAAACGTGCGAAAGGCGCATGACTGTTCACATATACCCGCTGCTCGTATACTGATTTACAAGCCCTTAAGACTCCATGGAGTTGTCTTTCTACAGATTCCAAAGATGTAAAAGGACACGTGAAAACGTCTCAACGAAAGAATAGAAGCATAACGACGCTGCAGAGAGATTTGGTCTGAAACCGAGGGAAGAATCCATGCTCCTTTCTAACGTATCGTTCAGAGCAAAACGCTCATTTTCTTCTGCTTCGTGGAATGGTTATAAATCACGGAGCACCATTTTGCAGCGTTATCTGTAGGGATGTTTCACCAAAGTGCACGTGGAGGAAGTCGGTTTGCCGCGGCACAAGTAACAACAGATGTTTATTAAATACAAAAACAGCATGAATGTAAATCATTAGCGGTGGGAGAATGTGAGAACAGCTACAGGTATGGCTTCAGGTTGTGAATCTTTACGGCGTATTGATAGCAGCCTGCACATACAAAACATGTTAACAAACCAAAACGGCAACAAAAACAAAACACACACACACACACACACACACACGGACACAAAACCCCCGTAAAAATGCAACAGCGAATCAGAAAACGCAACAAAACTAAAAACGCAAGAACAAAACGTAACAACAAAGATCGAAAAAAATAACAACAAAGCTAAAAATGTCACAACGAACCTACATTTTTTTAAAATAACAAAACTACAAAAAAGTAGCAACAAAACTATAGATGCAACGACAGAACAATACACGACGAAACTTAAAAACGTAACAACAAAACTAAAAGACGACAAAACTATAAATTCAACAACAAAATAAAATAAAATTTAAAAAAAACCGTCAGAGACGAGAAACACTGACACTAAAAAACAAAACTATGACAACGAAACCAAACAAACCAAGCATTAAAAAAAAAAAAAACCCCCACGAGTGTAAATATGTAAGCACAACAAAACAGATTTAAAAAAAAACAAAACAAACATGACGAGGAAATCAAAACGCAACAACAAGCGTGCGATGGTGTGTTTACTGTTGGTGCGGTTTTGAGTTTGTTGTATTGTTGTTAACGTGTTTCGTGCTTCCAGGTCACCGTACACTTATGATGCCACTTTCACATCACTCTGTTGACTCATCTATGGAAAGCAATAATAATAATAATAATAATAATAATAATAATAATAATTTATGGATGGCACGAGGGGAAAAAGTAAAGTTAGCGTGTTTTGTTGAATATATTTCGTAGAAACTGTTATTTCAAAAAAAAAAACAAACCCAAAAACAACGTTTGAGTGCGTGCAAAACTCTCGGGCTTTTTTTCAATAAAAATATTATAGGTGCTGCATTCGATAAATATATCAACTCTGTAGAGTCTAGAGTAAGTACTCACTCCTCGGAACAGTTCTGATGATTCTGCCATGCAGTGTGTTGGAGATTTCATCTGACTTTCTCGTCATGGATCTAGTACCTTCATCGGTGTTCTTCTTAGGTCCGGGTTCCACAACGACGATTTACACTGTTCTACCACACAGGTTTCTATTACAGCTCGGACCGAGTGACCGTAACCCCACGTTCACAGTAGCGGGCGACAAAAAACGACAGCCGAGCGAGCGTTTTCTACGCGACGCGAAGCTGCAAATTCAGCCACAACCTGAGTTGTTAAATGAAAACCCCCGTAGAACCGTAGTTTCATTTTATCCCGTCGTACACGACCTCTTATTAATTGCGTATAGAGACATTACGAAGAAAAAGAAACCCTGGAAGGAAGTAGTAGCAGAGATTGTTGGTGCGTGGTGAATGTAGGTAGCTAGTACGATTCGCGTGCTTTACTAATCTAATCCGAGAACGAAGCTAGTACGAAGCCGAGCACGCGAGACGTAAATCGAACAAATGATTTTCACACTGATTAACTAGCTAGCTATATATATATATATATAGCTACCACCGTTTCTCATCGGAACTAAAGGCCACGCCCACTTGTCACGGGCTCGTGTGAACGTAGGGTAGGGGGCGACTGTGAGCTTCGTTATAGTTCAGAACAGATATCCAGCTGCACAATGTCAGTTTTTTATGATCTCAAATCTCTAATCAATATGATTAGGGGAAAGACAAACAAACAAATAAACAAACAAACAATTGCATAACTCATTTTCACCCTACTGTTATCGTGGTTTTTAAAATGTTTTTTTTTTTTTTTTTTTTTTTTTAGAATTCCTAGCTTAAAGGTGCACGTTAGGATCAAATGTTTTGGTCTGAATCCTCATTAGATGAACGAATCATCCTGACCAGCCCATAACAATCAAGCCACGCCCATGACGGGTCCGTAACCCTCAGGTTAGGCGTCGAGCGGGACACGGTGTGATGATTGGCCGTCGTCTGAAACGCGATTATTCGACTGCTCGAATGGGACAGAGAGATGGATTGATAAATGACGTTGTGGGAGGGGCTTAGCAAGTAGCAGAGAATCAGGAACATCCAAAGACTCCCGGAGCAACGTAGAGTCAAATGACGGCGCCCGCCTTTTTTTCAGAACCGTTTCCGAGAGAACGGGCGGGTCTGTGGAAGTCGGAACGCAAGGGGGACTCGTTTTGTGCTTCCTGCGCAACACAGACGCTTCTGTTTCTTGCGTTTTAAAGGGCGTGCTTTTCTTTCGCGGCTGGTTTGACCACGCCCCGTGGGCCGAGTCCATGCTGTTGTACTTCCTAAGGTCACTTCCTGTACTGTTACTTCGCTGTGATTGGCTCTTCAGACATAAAGTGCCTGCGACGTGTGGAGATAAGGTGTGGCTGCGTCTGAGGAGCCCGACACCGGAGTCTTTTCCGTCGACGGCCGATAGGATCTGTCTGATTTCTTCGTCCGAGGTGTGTGTGTTTGACGTGTGTGTGTGTGTGCACGTGTCAGGAAGCGTGTTTGTAGATCTGCGTGACGGGATGCTGCGCTGGCTGTACACGCGTCTGCTTGTTTGGACGCTGGCTGTCCGACTGCGACACGTAGGGGGCGTGGCTCGAGGCGAACAAGGGGCGGAGCCTCCGGTCAGAGGAATGCTGGGAACTTTGAGAGAATCGGAGTGGCGCAGAAATACGTCGTCCATCGATCCAGGGCTGGAGGAATCCACCGAGTCACTCTTTATCGCCTCCTACAGTGCGAAATGCGTACTGTAAACATCTACACACCTCACACTCATCACGTCGACTCACAAGTGTACTGCGACACACTTACCTGTCTTTGGAGCATCCTGAGGGACTTTTGTGTGGTCACATGATGTGGCGGGAGGGGCTCTGAATGAGAGGCGGGGTCAGACGGAAGCTCGGGAACCTGCAGCAGGGATTCCCATTCGCAAAACTCCGACTTCACTGACAGACGTGAGCCTGGACATGAGAGAACGTTTTTGTAATTTTGTTATTCTACTTTATTCGGCCTTTACGTAAAAAGTAAAGAATATGTTTTTGAAAATTAAAATCACCAGCAACAATAAAAAATAAAAGAATTAAACGAAAGGTATTTGTATAACAATAATAATAGTAATGTAAAAATATTTATTCAAATGAGAAAGCTTGGTATAACAATAAAAAAAAAGATGCTCTGACATGAAAATAATAATAATATCATATAAAATATATTAATATTAACATTTCTACAGTTCACACCACCACCACCACTACTACTACTACTACTACTACTAATAATAATAATAAATAATCTTACAAAAAAAATTGATTTAAAAATGAAAATATACATATATAAATACCATAACAATACCAACAACAATAATAATAATAATAATAATAATAGTAATAATAGTAATGTTTAAAAAAAAAATAGATGTCTTTTAAATCATTATTATACGTTATAACAACAGTGACAAAAACAATAATAACTGTCTATTATTATTATTATTAGTGATGACCTGTCATGTGATCGATGGTGTGCTGTTTGGAGAAGAGCTGATCTCTGGGTTTGGGTCCAGCTTTGGGGTAAAACATGTAGCTGTCGTTCGGTAGAGACAGCATTCTCGATATGCATGGCTTCCCGACTGAGAGCAGGTTTCGGTCCTGAAGGTCGTCGCCCTGGAAATGGAACCCTTCTGAGTCAGATTAATGTTGGGTTTTGGGTGAAAATAACACACACACACACACATACACACACTCTCTCTCTTTCACACACACATTCATACACACCTAGGAGCAATTTAACACCTCGGAGTTGCAGGAACGTGAGACCACCTTATACGATATGTTATGAATGAATTCTCCAGCACAGCAGGGGGCGCTGTTAAAATATCCTGATGATTTCCATGACTACAGGAAGACGAAAGCATGGATACTGGTGGTGCCGATAAACAAAAATGATAGAACAGAAGGAAGAAGACGACATGAGACTTAAATAAGGCAGACGTTGACACGGCGAGGTTAGCATGCTAGTGCGGTGCTTTGGAATGAACCGGCACGGGCACGTGTCGTTTGTAACGATCTGTCTGGACATGCGAGGAACCCGGAGAACCCCGAAAGCCCAGGTAGTACCCAGTTAGAAGGGAAGGGGTTATTACCTGTTTAAGAGCAGGAGACCCAGTAACGTCTCCAGCGGAGGAGGCGGCATTTTGCCACCGGTTTCTCTGTAGCTCCGCCTCCAGCTCCGCCTCCATCTCGGCCTCCTCGCAGGCGTTCTTGTTGCTGTCCTCCAAGTGCTTCATGAGCACGGCGACCACCACGTTCACCAGGACGAACTGCGCCACCAGGACGAACGTCACGAAATACAGCGGGGAAACCAGCGGCAGGTAACTCAAGCAGCGATCTCCGCTCTTACACTCCCTCAGTGTGTCCTTCATCACACACACACACACACACACACACACACACACACACACACTAAATTCATTAATCATGCAGGCTCTAACAATCTCGTGACATTTCAGGAAACATATAGCACACTGTGTTAACTCTGTGTGTGTGTTAACCTTCATGATTCCGTTCCAGTTGTCGCCGGTAGAGACCCGGAACAGGGTGAGGAACGCCATGCCGAAGTTCTCGAACGTAGCGTGACGGCTCAGACCTTCACACGGGTTCTCCTCGGAGCACTCTGTACAAACACACGAATCGACCGTTAACTAACGACTTTAACCCGTGTTAACGAACGCGTGCTCGTCCCGCGTCCACGCTCCCGGATGAAGCGTCGGGTCAACGTCACCGTGACGTCGTTAACCAGACCGTGCGTTTTGTGAAAGCGGTTTTATTTATTTTTTGGATGCATCACACGATTGGAATCTGAATATTCCTGAAAACAATAACAACAAAAAACAAAAAACATCTTTTGTAGAAAACAAATGTGAGCATTGTGGAATCACCACCGCTGTGATATTCATCCTGGGGGAGGAAGTAAAGAACTGACCGAGTTTTCCAAACAGCTCCACTCCCAGAGCGGCGTAGATGAAGAACAGCAGCATGAAAAGAAGCCCCAGATTTCCAACCTAGAAAAAAACAAAACAAACAAAATATGGACCAGAAAAACACCTCTAGGAATATGGTATACGTGTGCTATAGTAAGAAAGGAAACGCTATGGGCTCTCACACACACACACACACACACACACACACACACACACACTAGGGGATGCACAGAATAGTGGAGTAGTCAGGCGGGTAAACAAACAGCGAGATTTTTTCTATTTTCTTTCGCTTTAATGGAACATTAAACACTCTGAGATCACTGCGCGAGGCACGAGGAATTCCTCCGGTGCTTATCTTTTCCTTTAAAGAGTGAACTGAGACTCGGATTGTATGAAAGACACAAAAGTGTATCTCATTTGAGCGGTTGCGGGGAAAAACCCAGTAGGGGCGGGCTTGGCGACGCCGGGATTTGACCTCGCGACCTTCTGATTCGCGACCGCCGAGCTTCCGCCGTCTGAAGAATTCAGAGTCACTATCCGTGGCCCGAAGGCATAGATCTCATCGCTTTTTCTCCTCCCCATAGAGGAAAACGACGTCTGGGACGCTCGTCCGCCGTGAGGCGTTCTCACGCCACGCCGCGGAATCCACAATTCCGTCTTGTTCGCTTTAAGAAACGTCCTCGAACAGCGTAGCAGGACACTCGCTTTGTGAACAGTGCTGCACGTGTGTGTGTGTGATGTAATCCTTAGCCCGTACGTGGTTTTAACTGAAGTTAAGTCGACTAGTACGCACTTGTAGCAGACACTGACCTGCGGTAAAGCCTGGACCACCGTGTCCAGCAGCGACCTCATTCCCGTGGCCATCTTAAGCAGCTTCAGCACTGCGAAAACAAGTCGAAAAGGTTCTCATTCTCCCCCCCTGCTCCGAATTCAGCGTCCTAGCGTATACACAGTCCGGGCGCGTTAGAGCTCG
>NC_071280.1:913808-916308 GCF_023375685.1 Ictalurus furcatus
CCTCCTCCTCCTGGTCCTGACGGCATTTGTGGAAGTTTTCCACCACGACGCCCACAAACATGTTCAGCACGAAGAAGCTGACGATCAGCAGGAAGGAAATGAAGTATAGCAGCATCCAGGGGTTATGGTTCCTTATGGGCTGGAGAGAGAGAGAGAGAGAGAGAGAGAGAGATTAGGAAATATCCCCACACTGTAATACCCCACACTACATATAATACCCCTTCTGTCCACCAGGCTTCTCCTTCAACTCATCTTGAGTCTGGTACCGCTCATGCTCTTCCTCATGTTGTCTCAGGGAGCTTTTCCTCGTTGCTGTAGCCCCTGGATTGTAAATCTAACTCTACCTCTGGATCATCCACATCTGTACATCTGCATTTCTGTAACGACTGAGCGCTAATCGTGATGTGATATCGAGATCGTGATAAAGTATCACAGTAGACTTTGTGAAAAGAGAGATAGCTTTAACACTGTACGAGATGACAATTTTACCCATTAAATTTAAACAGGTTTTTTTTTTTCTTTTCGGTTTATTTCTGGTGATATTACTGTCACGTCGAGGGGTTGGGCATGTTGGCTGCGAGTGGTAAGTGAATTAATGTCGGCACGTCGATATTTTCAAATGATTGCTTGCTCAGACATGAACGTTTCATGTTTCGAGTTTGGAGTCATCCTTCAAACCCGAGGATTGGTGAAATAATGACGGGTTGCTCGGCAACAGCAAAAACAGCAACAATGACAACAGAAACAACAAGAGCAACAGCAGCAACAGGTACGGAAACAATGACAACAAAAAGAGCAACAATAAAAACTGCAAAAAACAACAGGAACAGCAACATCGACAGAAACAACAACAACAACAACAACAGAACCAACAACAGAAACAACAAGAGCAACAACAACACCCACAACACCAACAGGAACCACAACAGAAACAACAAGAGCAAGAACAACACCCACAACACCAACAGGAACCAACAACAGAAACAACAAGAGCAACAACAACACCCACAACACCAACAGGAACCACAACAGAAACAACAAGAGCAACAACAACACCCACAACACCAACAGGAACCAACAACAGAAACAACAAGAGCAACAACAACACCCACAACACCAACAGGAACCAACAACAGAAACAACAAGAGCAACAACAACACCCACAACACCAACAGGAACCACAACAGAAACAACAAGAGCAACAACAACACCCACAACACCAACAGGAACCACAACAGAAACAACAAGAGCAACAACAACACCCACAACACCAACAGGAACCACAACAGAAACAACAAGAGCAAGAACAACAATGGAGACAACAACAGACACCGCAACAACGGGTACAGCAACAACGACAGCAAATGCGACAACAATGACACCAGCAAAAAAAAAGAAGCAACAATTAGAAACAACAGCAATGACAAAACAATAACAGAAACAGCAAAAAGAACACAAACAACTAAAACAGCAATAAAAACCCAACAATCACAACAACAACAACAGGAACAGCAGCAACAACAGGAACTAGAACAGAAACAACAAGAGCAACAACAACAACAACAACAACCGGAACAGCAGCATCGACAGGAACTGCAACAGAAACAACAAGAGCAACAACAACACCAAGAAGAACAGCAACATCGACAGAAACAACACCACCAACAACAACAGAAACAACAAGAGCAACAACAACACCAAGAAGAACAGCAACATCGACAGAAACAACACCACCAACAACAACAGGAACAACAAGAGCAATAACAACAAAAATAACACCAACAGGAACAGTAGCAACAACAACAACGTGAGAACCGACGCCAACAACAGAAACAACAACAACTACAGGAACATCAACAAGAAAAGAAGAGCAACACCAGGAGCAACAACAACAACAACAACAACAACACATGTATTATCCAAGATATAATCCTCTGACGGTTTACATTTCATTCTCAAGCAGGACCACAGACGCATTTTTCCCATCAGCAGATTCCCCGGAGCGCCGTTTTCCTCTCAGCGTTTTTCACTTTATTAATTTGGGCATTTTGGCTCAGTGTGCTCATGAGTGTAAAGGGAGCATCGGCTTTAATCGCGCATTCGTTTATTACTCTGAAAGAGGGAGGGAAAGAGGGAGGGGAAGAAGGAGGACGAGGGGACAGATAGGACGGAGTGACACTAAAAGGAAAGGTGTAACTTTTTCATAATAAATGCAGTGGTTTAACCGCCTGTCAGAATGAAGGAGCGAGAGAGAGAGAGAGAGAGAGAGAGTGAGAGAGAGAGCGAGAGAGAGCGAGAGAGAGAGAGAGCGAGTGAGAGAGAGAGAGAGAGCGAGAGAGAGAGCGAGAGAAAGAGAGTGAGAGAGAGAGAGAGCGAGAGAGAGAGAGAGAGTGAGAGAGAGCGAGAGAGAGAGAGAGAGAGCAAGAGAGAGAGAGAGGGCGAGAGAGAGCGAGCGAGAGAGAGAGAGAGAGAGAGAGAGCGAGAGAGAGAGAGAGAGAGA
>NC_071280.1:918808-921308 GCF_023375685.1 Ictalurus furcatus
ACACGATGAAGAAAGCACAGCAGATCAGCACAATATTCCCAATCGGCCGCAGTGAAGTTATTAGTGTTTCAACAACCAGCTTTAACCCAGGAGCCCTACTTATTACCCTGACACACACACACACACACACACACACACACACACACATCAATGCTGTCAATTACACTAAGTACAGTTTCAGCGCCATGGACAGCGCAGACAAAAAAGTCAGAGACAGGAACGTGTCATCCATCTTTGTTAGTCAGACTGGATAGCGGAGTTCGGACTCTAACCAGGCAACTCTCCCGAGTCATATGACAGCTCCCAACCTGAGACGGTGGAGGCTAACACGTGACTCGCCTGAGACACATAAAGCCAACCAACCACGTCTTACTGCCTCACAGGGGAGCGTAACACACTCAGAGCCTCGTCAGCAAACATGAGCTCACAAAAGCCCACGATTGGCTAACGTCGCTGAGATTGACAGCGGACAGAGAGCATGCCCACTTCACCTTGTTGTATTTTATTCACTTTCATAACACAGGTGCTCACACTCACCTGAGTGGTCTGAGCGTTCTGAGAAGACGCACCACTCGAAGGATTCCCAAAATGCGGTTTCCTCCGGAGGACGCCAGGGACACCAGGATATCCACGACAGACACGAACACCAGCAGCCCATCTAGAACATTCCAGCTGCTTTGCAGATACGAGCCTGGACCGGCGTACAGCCCCATGGCCACCACCTAGCACAGCATGTTACACAGTTTGTATAACCGGTTTAGTTCCTTCACCACCATAATCGTCACCATGGTTTGTTATTTCAATTCTAATAATTTCATTTACCTTGACAGTCATCTCAGCTACAAAGATCACAGTAAAGATGTAGTTAGACACACTGAGAAAGATGCGCTCCTGTAAGTAAAAAAAAACTTCTGTGAAGAATGTGTACTGAATTCTGGATCCTGATTGGTCACGAGTGGTTGATTCATTTTCAGTTCAGCTACAAATAACAGTTGTATTTGTTTCGTTTGAAAATTTCTGTAGCACCAAGAGTGTGTCATTGTTCCTACGGTGAAGTTATCTATAAGGAGACGTCTATTTAACATTTATGGAAGGAGTCTCCAGTGTCGGCGTTTTGTAACAGTAAAAATACCCCCCAAAAAGTAACAGTAAAAATACCCCCCCCCCCCCCCAGTTGTTCCCTTTCCAACAACTAGCCAAGTCAAATCCATCCGTCCATCCATCCATCCATCCATTTTCAGGGCTGTGGAGAGCCTGGAGCCTGTATCAGGGAACTCGGGGCATGAGGCGAGGGACACCCTGGACGTGGTGCCAACCCCTCTCAGCGCACAACCGCACACACCTTCACACGCTACGGACAATTTAGAACTGCCAATCAACCTACAACGCATGCCTGGAGGAAACCCCCCGGAACACAGGGAAAACGGTTTAATTCACCATGCTGTGTGGCTGGATGTCGGGTCTCTCCAGCGCAATGGTGATGCAGTTGAGGAATATGAAGACCAGCACGATGTGATCAAACATCTTGTGAGTGATGACCTTCTGACAGCGCACACGGAACCTGCACACAGAGACGGAGACACGTTTAAAAGCAGCGGACGACCTTATCGGTGATAGTGCTCCAAATGGCTCGATCCGTGATTCGTATTGATACCCGACGTGGGCGTGTCCTAAACATCTCCGGATGGAAAAATGGCAGCGATTCTGGCTCTGACAGCGCCTCAACCTTCACTCACCAGCATTAAAGTAAAAACCTCCCGCTTGTGGGTCTTTTTTTGGCGCCCTGTGAACGTTCTAGCAAGAAGTAATAATAATAATAATAATAATAATAATAATAATCCTTCTTTTGGACTCCAAATGATATATTCGTATTTGCTTTCATCCCTAGTGTACCGTACGGAGTCAACCTTTTTTTTATTTTTATTTATACTCACTTATTTTGAGGTGAGAACACGTACAGTGACCAGTCCTCGTGATCTCTGCACCACTGAGGCTTGTACGGCTCCAGCATCCTTTTCAGAATAACACACCAGCTCTACAGACACGAACAAAGAATTACAAAACATGAAATAAGTATTAACCCTCGGAGGTCTCCGCCTACTTTTGCTCGAGCTGAAAGTTTTCAATACGATAAATAAATAAAGAAAGAAAGTAAATAAAGAAAGTAAATGCCCCCCTGTTTCAAACATGTCTGTGGTGTTTCAGTTGTTCGGTTTTTCCAGCACAGTTAGGGATTGTAGTCTTAAGTGTGTTGAATAAATAAACGAAATCAATACGAAAATGCAAGAGTCAAGTAAGAAGTCCGGCTTTTTTTTATTTTTATTTTCGTAAAACGAGTAAATTATTGAGCTGCATGTAGGACGGAAGACGTCGCGGAGCTCGGTGGTGAGAGATGATTACGGAGCGAAACAGATGGAAAGAGACAGAGTTCTGGCCTCACACTAGATCTACAAAACACACACACACACACACACGAACAAACACACACAGGGTTTATTGT
>NC_071280.1:923808-928808 GCF_023375685.1 Ictalurus furcatus
AATTACTGAGAAAATAAAGCCTCAGCAATAACCTTCCTACCCGATGATGTCGTATCCACTTTGCTGAGACGGATCTGAATCTGGTTCAGGATTAAGGCGAGTACACACTTATGCGAGTGTGTTAATTATTTAATTAGCAGGATGTAATTAATCCCGTCGCTTTGAATTAGACTAATGAAGCATTACTGTAGGATCACACACTGAAAAACCTGCCAAAAAAATGGAGGAAGAGGAATAAAGCTAAGTGATATATAACCTTGCAATTTCTGTGTGTGTGTGTGTGTGTGTGTGTGTGTGTGTGTGTGTGTGTGTGTGTGTGTGTGTGTGTAGGCGTTTGCACTTTGAGTAACAGAAGAATGGAAGATAAAAGACACAGAGGGGAAATAAGACCACAGAGGGATTTCCGGTCCGGGACACCGCAGTAAACACATTCCTACACGCACAAACACGCGCGCTGGCATTGATTCAGCTTCCGGAATCTTCCGGGAACGAGTGTCCCTCTCTCCTCTTTTAAAGGGATAATGAAGTGGAGAAAGAACTAGGACAAGTGTATTAATTCAGGATTCCTCTCTCCGTCACCTTTACTGTCCTCTCGTCTCCGTTAATCCCCGTCTCTCGTCGTCTCGTTTCTGTCCGTCCATCCGCTCTCACCTGTCCTATTATCTGTTCCACCTCTCCTTCCCTTCCTCCCTTTTGTTATTTCACCCTCGTCTCCATATCTGTTCATCTTCTCATCGTAATCCTCTCCCTTCTCTTCAGGCCGGTCTTCCTCTCTTGATCTTCTCTTCCCTTTTCTTCTGCATTCCTTAATTCCTCTCCTTTCATCTGCATCATCCCTCTATCTCTCCTCTTCTATGCCTTCACTCTTATTTCTATCTGCATATTTCTATCTATCCTGCTGTTTGCCTTCCCTTCCATTCCCTTCCTTTCCTTTTCTTTTCATTCCTTCCATTTCCTTTTTTCTTCAGTTTCTATATGAAGGTCATGAAATCATGACGCGTGCTGAGATGTAAAAGCAGCGGCATGACCTCTGACCTCTTACCTCAGCCTGGAAGCCTTCCACCAAAATGGCCACCAGCAGGTTGAAGAGGACGTAATTGCCGAAGGTCATGAGAGCGACGAAGTACAGTGCCGCCCATGGAGAGGTGGAGGCCATTCCGTTATACAACACCACGTTCCAGTCCTCCTGCGTTAATATCTGAAAACAACACAGTGTGGAGAGAGAGAGAGAGAGAGAGAGAGAGAGAGAGAGAGAGACAGAGAGAGAGCAACAGAGTTTAAGCCAGAAAGAGACACACACACAAAGAGAGACAGTCAAAGAGAGAGAAGAGAGCGACAAAGATACACACAAAGAGATTCAGAGAGATAGAGAAAGAGAGACAGATAAAAGAGAAAAAAGAAAGACACAGATAGAGAGACAGAGAGAGAGACACACACAAAGAGAGAACAATATACACAAGAGAGGGAAAGAGACACAGAGAGAGACAGACAGATTGAGAGACACAGGCAGAGAGACAGACAGGGAGAGTGAGCGAGAGTGAGACAGAGAGACAGACAGGGAGAGTGAGCGAGAGTGAGACAGAGAGACAGACAGGGAGAGTGAGACAGAGAGACAGACAGGGTGAGTGAGACAGAGAGACAGACAGGGAGAGTGAGACAGACAGAGAGACAGACAGTGAGACAGAGAGGGAGAGTGAGACAGACAGAGAGACAGAGAGGGAGACAGACAGAGAGACAGACAGAGGGACAGACAGGGAGACAGACAGGGAGACAGACAGGGAGACAGACAGAGAGAAAGACAGGTAGACAGACAGGGAGACAGACAGGGAGACAGACAGAGGGACAGACAGGGAGAGTGAGACAGACAGAGAGACAGACAGGGAGACAGACAGGGAGACAGACAGGGAGAGTGAGACAGACAGGGAGACAGACAGGGAGACAGACAGAGAGACAGACAGAGAGACAGACAGGGAGACAGACAGGGAGACAGACAGAGAGACAGACAGGGAGACAGACAGAGAGACAGACAGAGAGACAGACAGGGAGACAGACAGAGGGACAGACAGAGAGACAGACAGGGAGACAGACAGGGAGACAGACAGGGAGACAGACAGAGAGACAGACAGAGGGACAGACAGAGGGACAGACAGGGAGAGTGAGACAGACAGAGAGACAGACAGAGGGACAAACAGAGAGACAGACAGGGAGACAGAGAGGGAGAGTGAGACAGACAGAGAGACAGACAGAGAGACAGACAGGGAGACAGACAGGGACACAGACAGAGAGACAGACAGGGAGACAGACAGGGACACAGACAGGGAGACAGACAGGGACACAGACAGGGAGACAGACAGAGAGACAGACAGGGAGACAGACAGAGAGACAGACAGGGAGACAGACAGAGAGACAGACAGAGAGACAGACAGGGAGTGGTCTGTGCCTGGTTTCTCTGACAGTAGTAAAGGACAGCGCTGTGGGACTCTGCTGCTCTCTCAGGTCTCATTCCCCTGTATTTATTCTGCTGTGTATTAGTGGGTGATGAAGCGCAGTGGCTCGCGTCTCTCCTCTCAGGCTGTGTTTAATACGAGTGAAGCTGAGGCCCCGCCCCCTTTAAAAGCCTCTTAAGCTATCTGCTTTTGGACATTTTGTCAGGAAGTGCAGTTTTCACCCCTTTTGTTTCTTCTGTTGTCTCTCCTCAGATGAATCTTTCTGCAACTGTATTCTATCAGAGCGGTCCTGAGGTTTTTTATCAGTCACCCGTCTCCTCTCGACTTCCTGTTTTCCTCCTGCGCCGATTCTGTTTTTCATTACTCCTTCCTTTTTCGATTTTTTGGGGGGTTTTGCCTGCCGCTCCAATGACAGTAACAGAAATAATAAGGAGAAATATAGCCACAAGCAGCGATCTGCGGGGTCCAAGCACTCTTTACAAGAAGCACGTGCTAAGTATATATATATATATCCTTTTATCATTTTTTCTGTCGTACGTGATGTAAAATGGTTTATCCAATTGGGAGGATCGAAATATCTGTGTACATGTGGGCGGAGCCTAATGCTCAATTATCCCGAATTTGACACAAGAACAGTTGAAGCAGTTGTACACACGTGCAGCTCGATCAACAGTTCTACGACATTCCTGAGAGGAATATTGAAATATATATATATTTCTTTCACTTCTGCATGACAGCCAGGCTCCAAATAAATAAATAAACAAACAAACAAATAAATAAAATAAAGCAACAAATCAAACAAATACATATACCGCTGACTTTTTTTCACCGAATAAACAGCTCACCATACGACATCAAGATTCTTGCTGAGATATGGAACGATGCACGCGCACACACACACACACACACACACACACACACACACACACACACACACTGCTGCCTGTTTTACTGCACACAGCACTGAAATGCTTGTTTATAGAAGAAGCGAGGAGTCTGTCTGTTGTCTTCGTCTGTTTAACATCACCTTCGTCCTCACACCGAGAAACGTCTTCCTGTTCATCGCTCGTTAAATATTCAGCCAAAATAGTCTTCAGGATTTTTCCCCACCCCAATATGTTTTTACATATTTATTGGCTCGTAGCTTCCTGTATAGCCAGATTTAGGCTGAGAAAAGCAGTATGTTCTGCTTACTTTGGGTATTTTGCTAGCACACACACACACACACACACACACACACACACACAAAACCAATCCACAGAGAGAGATTAGGGAAATTAATGTGCAGCAGAAACCCTGACCTCCATGTTGTCCTTCGGAGCCTGAAGTTAATACAGACCCATATCAGCGTTAGCGCGAGCCTCACCTCTCAGTGACCTCATCAAGTGAGCAATATTACAGGTAGACGATGACGCCTGGCCCGGGTTCCGATAGTGTAAGTGTTTTTCAACAGTTTTAGGATAACGATCGGTGTAACTGTATCTGGAACAGACGTTACACCTCCCCTCCGAGCCTGCAGAGGGCGCCGAACACTAGCTCACGTCCGCTATTACTATTATACTTAGCGCACAACGGCCGTTATCATCGCTTCCTGTTCATATAAAGCGCATGCACTGATCGATTGTGACTTGTTGGATTTTTTTTTGTTTTGATGAGTCGGACATTTCGATTCCGATTTCTGAAATCGTATTCGTCCTTAAACATCTCGAACTGGAAGAAGTTGACGGATGCTAATTGATGATACGATTCTTTCTACGATGCCTTCTCCATCACTGGAGATTAGCTAAAATGGTGTGTAAGCATTACAGATGAGTTGCCTTTAAAACACACACACACACACACACACACACACACTGATACAGAATCTTATCTTATTGACCACTGACAGCTGAGAAGAAATGATTCTAGCTGAAGCTGCCATTGTAAATGCGTATATGAAACCTGACTGAGCTGAGAGAACTCTCTAGAAGTTCTCCGACTGTCCCGGTCTCAGTGTGCTCACGTCTGTAACACCCTGAGGGAACAGCGAGGGGACGTGACGCGGACCTGGAACACGGTGACGATGGCCCAAAGCAGCGAGTCGAAGTTCTTCCTGTCCGAGATAGTGTCCCCGTTCTCCAGACGCAGCGTGAACTTACACCCAAACAGATGCATGCCCAGTATACTGCAGAGACAAGACAGAGAGAGAGCGAGAGAGAGAGAGAGAGAGAGAGAGCGAGAGAGAGAGGAGACACGGATTAATCCTCGAAATAAAACAGACTGTACTGGGTGCACTCCAAAATCTACGACCTGCGTATGAATAAATTGTTGGAATTTTCTTTTTTATAATATTAAAGATTCACACACACACACACACACACACACACACACACACACGCACACACACATCTGAATTTGAAGGTCGTTGTACACTGACTTTCACTGTCAATTAATGGATTCATGAAATAAAAAGCAGAACATAAAACGCTGCTTATGAAAAAAAACAAAACAAAAGAAAAAAGTTATGTTGTTCCCAGGGGGCGGGGCTTATTCCGTTTCGTCTTTTCGATCTAG
>NC_071280.1:933808-956308 GCF_023375685.1 Ictalurus furcatus
TAGATGGATAGATGGATGGATGGAGGGATAGATGGTTGGATGAATTAATGGGTGTATAAATAGATCAATTTATCAATGAATGAATGGATAGATGGATGAATAGATGGATAGATAGATGGATGGATGGAGGGATAGATGGATGGATGAATAGATGGATAGATGGATAGATGGATGGATGGAGGGATAGATGGTTGGATGAATTAATGGGTGTATACATAGATCAATTTATCAATGAATGAATGGATAGATGGATGGATGGATGGATGGAGGGATAGATGGTTGGATGAATTAATGGGTGTATAAATAGATCAATTTATCAATGAATGAATGGATAGATGGATGAATAGATGGATAGATAGATGGATGGATGGAGGGATAGATGGTTGGATGAATTAATGGGTGTATAAATAGATCAATTTATCAATGAATGAATGAATGGATGGATGGATGGATGGATGGATGGAGGGATAGATGGATGGATGAAGATGGAGTGGTGTGTTACAGAGAACAGGAGTAAAGCGTGACGGAACACAGAGCACTCAGGAGAGATGTTCGGTTTTATTGGAGCGTTTCCCGTAAACGTCGTTACAGTCCAGAGCAGAACCGGAGTCAGGAAGCAGGACACAGCTAACACAATCAAACACACTTATATCTACACAAACCCGCACTCGCAAAATAACACACTCGCAACGAGTAAATCTCTGTATCATGAGAGGAATAACACACTACGGAACGCGCTGTTATAGGAAAATAATCAGCTTCACTCTTCATCGCTCCACGCCCATGTTCATTACGTTACCATAGAAACCATAACGTACCCGTACCCAGAACCAGGAACACCTTCTGACCAATCACAGATAGACGGTATTCACAGATCACATAAAATCATGTCTCTTTTATAGAATTTGCTTCAATACGGGAATCAGGGATGACCGATCAGGTGACCCAGGACAGGAAACCACGCCCAAATAAGGAAAGCGGGGGAACAAAAGAAACGCCGAGCCTGACATTCGTTTATCTCGCCATGCAACCCTTACATATTAATAAACGCAAATCATTGATGTGCATATGAGGGAATGACACGTGTTAACCTCACTGCGTATCAGCCGGCTCACCTGACACACACACAAACACACACACACACACACACACACACACTTCTCCAGTGTGACAGCTCATTCATGTGTTTCTCTGCTGCTTCACAAAGTGCACACTGACCCCTGTTATTACAGCCGTCTAGTATAATGCAAATAATCATTTTCCCGGAGCGAGAGTGTGTGAATGGGCTCCGGCCTCCAGCAAAACTTCTTTACTGCACACACACACACACACACACACACACACACACACACACTCAATCATGAATCACACAGCGGCGGCTTTATTTTGTCGACAGTGAACCCATTAAACTCGGTTTTTATTCGTATTTGAATCGATATTCGGCAGAAACAAAACAATTACAAATACTACAACGTATTTGTAGCGACGGACGTGCCCCAGCGCTGTCGAGTTCCGCACTGTGATTGGTCAGAACCGTGTGTTCACACTGTAGGTGTACAGGCTTATATCTGCGCTCGTTCTAATACGTGACAGCTACAGACGCGCGTCACCGTCGATACGCCGGAGTTTTCTGAAAGGTACGGGATGTTCGTTTAACATCGGCGGAAGGAGTCTCCGGTGTCAGAGGCGTTTACGCTTTGGTGGTTTCTCGGCAGCAAAACAAACAAACGAACAAACAAACAAACAAACAAACCCCAGACAACCTTCTGAAGCTGAAACAATCGAGGTTGGTGTTGTAACCCAAGAAGCGCCACAAAAGGCCAGATGGAAGCAGAGCACATGAAAGGAAGAAAGAAAAAAAAACCGAAACAAAACAAAACGAGCGCTCGAGGAGATCATCCGAAACACGTCTGCAGCCTATTAGCCAAGCGTGACGTGGCTGACGAAATCCAGCACGGTGCAGACAGGAAGCGCAGTACACCGTCAGGAATAACCGAGTGACGGGAAGTGTACACAAATCCAGATTCGTCGAGGAGTGTAAAACAAAACAAATCAGGAGGTAAGGAGGTAGGTGTAAAACACTCAGGGATGTGAAAAGTGTAAAGGGTTCTGCCTCGCTGACACTGGAGACTCCTTTTTTTTAAAAAAAAAAACGCTACGGCCACAACAAACGCTCCGTTGCTATAGAAACCATAACACCCCGCACGCTCCTGCTAAAAGACTGTATACTTACAATATATAAACAAATACAGTACGTTACACCGGCAGTGACGTTTCTGTTTTATTTACTCCGCAGCTCTTCTAGCTGAACCATCACGACGCCGTGCTGAGAAGGTCTCGGCTCGTCCCCAGGCCTGAACCTCGCTCGCGCTCGTTTCTCTCTGCCACCGATTCTTTCCGCTTGCTCATTAAGGCTCTGGCCTTTATCGAGCTGCTTTGGGAACTCCAAAAAAAAAAGAGAGAGAGAAAAAGTGCAAGGCGGACCGTACGGAAAAGAAAGACGCAAACGTTACCAAGGCGAAGTAATAAAATCGTAGGTTCGGTGGAATTCGGTCGACAGGACGAGAGCACGCAGACGTCCCGCAGACGTGAAACGACCAACGACGGCATGAAGAGAACGGCGGCTCTGGATCAGGTGCTATTCTATAAGCTTAGAGCGCGGAAGCCATTCTGTGTGTTAACATTTCAGTAACGTGAAAATCATGAGGTGTGTGTGTGTGTGTGTGTGTGTGTGTGACCTGTTCATGGTACTCCACTCCCATGCTGAGAGTATTGATGAGGATTGCGATCATGATGCCTCTGTTGAAGTACTTGCTGTCGACGATCCTCCTCAGGACAGCCCTCGCGCACCGCACACACACCCTGAGGAAGTTTTCCCTCTCCGGCTTCTCGCCGGAATTCCTCTGCGACTCCTCGGTTTTTTTCGCCTCCGCGTCGCCGTCTTTCTCCGAGTCCGAGTCACAGACGGAGACGGAGCTGGGAGTGTCGGCCTCGCCGGCAGAAACCGTGCATGCGGGAAGCTCGCACGGTGCCGGTCGTCTTCCGGCTTCCGTACACACGCTCGAACACACACCCGGGTACACACCTGCACGGGGGGGGGAAACAAACCCAAGCCGTATCATCTGCCTGAAAACGTTGAAATGCTTTCAAATTTATTTCAGATTTTCTTGCGGAAAGTATCCCGACAAATTTGCACTCTGTTTCCTTTTCAACATTTAGCGACGTCGATAGATAAACCTGATCATATTCGTAGTCAGATTAATATAGAAATCTGTTTAAAATGCATTAAAAGATCTTTATTCGATGATTCGATTCTAAATATATATATATATATATATATATATATATATTTTCCCTGTGGGCGGGGTCAACGGAGGCTTGTGAAATCGCCAGGCGATAAGAAGGATCAGCGCGGGACATCTACGGTCCGTGCTCCAGACGCTCCGCGTGTTCATTTCTCACTTGGATGTAATTTAGAGCGATTGGAGCGGAGGAAATCTTCGTTACTCTTCGAACCCCCGGAGAAACAGACGCTTTAATGTTTAATCAGATCGGAGATTCTGCTGCGCTCTATTTCTCTTCTCACGTCTGACACTCCATCTGTCTGTCTGTCTGTCTGTCTGTCTGTCTATCTGAATATAAACACGTTACTCGGACAGATCCCGAATGAATACGAATCCAGATGTGAACAGCAGCTGGAGACACATTATGTATCATATATTAATCATCAGTTGTTCCATATGACGTTTTCTTGTTTTCGAAGCGTGTGTGTGTGTGTGTGTGTGTGTGTGTGTGTGTGTGTTCTAACCGTGCTGCGTTTTGCTGTTGGCGTTCTTGGTCTTGAGGGCACTAGTGCAGCCGGGGTGAACCCGTGAGTGTGTGAAGAAGGCCAGGGGCAGGATGGTGGGGTAGTTGACGCCGATCCCCTTGAGGCTGCGCACGGTCAGAGGGAATGACGAGGCGTATTTGGGAAGGCATTTATCTCCGCTCAGAAGCACCGCCTTCATTTCCGGGACGTCCGTGCCGTTTCCCATGCACCGATGATGATGATGATGATGATGAAAGAGGTGTCGGGTCAGCTCTACCTTCTCCTTATTGCGCCAGTGTCCGTTGGCCCCGCCCACGGCGGCGGACTCGCCCGGGTTAGCGCTCTTGTTCTTGCGCCGCATGCCGTTATATAAGCGAAGGACGTGGCGATAAAACTTGCGCAAAAGATGCCCAAGGTAGTTCAGAATTTCCTCGTAGCACGAGCCGGGTTCGGCCAAGCTGGCCAGCGTGGACTCGTTGCTCCGGAAGCGAGCTCGCTGCTCGCGCATCAGCTGGTTCTCACGCTGCTTGGTTTCCGAAAACTGCGTGGCGATGACCACCAGGCACAGGTTGATCATGAAGAAGGAGCCCACCTAAAGAAAAACAACAACAACAACAACAACAACAACAACAACAACGCAATATCAAGTTATTTACGATAAGACAGAGAAGGCGTGTGTTAGAACATTCTGGAATACTCTACGTATTGCGCGCACTTACGATGATGAGGAAGATGAAATAGATGAAGTTGTAAAAGGAGTGCGCGTCCATGACGTAGTACATGATGTCCACCCAGCCTTCTAGCGTGATCACCTGAAGACAGGAACAGTTTTGAAAAATAATTGAAGGAAAATGTTATAATTGAAAAAATAAATAAATAAATAAATAAATTTAAAAAAAAAGGAAAAGGAAGTCTTTTTAGCGCACTAGCCAAAAGGATGAAGCGAAACAAACTGGCTAAAGAATGAAAAAATGTCACGCTCGGACTAATCGGATTACCCGGGGCCTCAGAAATTGTTATCATCCGTGCACGGAGATTACTCGGGAACACGATGGATATCCTGGCTTTATCCCATACGATTAGTAGTGAACATGATGAACACTTGATTTTCTCAGACGAGACGCCGTGCTTATCCATCGATCGATCGATTCTGTTCCCACCGCGTCATTCGTCTACAATAAAACGAAGCGTCTCTCGGCTCTGAGACCACGTGCGGCCGAGACGAAAACTCAACCCTCAGCAGAAAAAAGAAAAGAAAGCAATAAATAAATAAATAAAGCGATCCAGTTGCTTTCAGGAGACCGAAAAAAACGTAACAGCGACCCGTGCTCAAAAACAGGCCGGACAAAATAACAGAACTCTGGAATTATTGGCACCCTCGGTGCTAATTTTGGACCACAGTCATGCTGGACGATCCAATCACCGCCCTGTTGTAACTTCTTGGCAGAGGTAGACCAGCAGCCAGGGCGTTTCGAGGACGAACGGTCGGGATTAGGTGCTTCTTTTTTTTTACGCCACCTTGAGTGCTGAGAAATATCTCTGTGGTTGTCTGGTTAAAAGTTATATCAAGCTCGAGCAGCGAAGAAATCTTTCTTGGCATGCCGAGATGGCGTCTAATCGCAGATTTGGAAATTTATGGGTTTCATATCTGCTTTAAACAGCTTTAAGCTCGTTATTTATTCAGGACCCTGACCGAGGATTTGGATATTTTCAGGCGTGACGGATTAAAGGGACGACAGTGTTGGTGTCGATTCATATTTATTCCCCGGTGAAACAGGAAGATGTGGACGACCGTTTTGAGAGTTCCCAAACACTTAAGAAAAATAGGAACATGCTCACAATTGCATTCCTAAGGACTTCTACGGGTGCCGATAATTATGACACACAGATTATCTTCGAGTAAATTTATTTCAGTTGAAGTCAGTTAAGCAAACGGAGCGTTTTTCCTAAAATATTGCTTACTTATCTTCGCCAAGGGTGCCAATAATTACACCTTTACCATGAAATAAAACGAAGACGTGATTTATAAAATAATGAATAATTGTTTTTAAGGCGGATTTCCTGCTCGCGTCGTCAAGACCCTCGTTAAAATAAATAAATAATGAAACAGATCATTCACCTGGAAGATGGCGATCCACGCGTATCCGATGTTATCGAAGTTGATGGCTCCGTTGTGCGGATTGTGCTCGCTCGCTCGGCAGATATCGTAGTAGACGTTCCAGTTGACGCACCCCCTGTGGTCGGGCTCTGGAGCAGCGGCGTCCGTGACGTTGGGAGCGTTCAGCTCGCAGTAAGCCCCGCCCACTTTGCGGGGTGGGACGTCGGAGCAGCGCAGCATTCCGTTCTCGCGATTGGTCGAGCAGATGAAGGCGATGTCGTCGGAGTCTTCGGGTCTGTAGTAAGCGCTCAAAGGCGGAGAGATGTTATACGTCCTAGACGGAGACAGACGTGAAAAGACAGACGTTACGTCAACGTTTGCGTGGGTCAGGGTTAGATAACAAATAACAAAATGGCTGCCACAGTCGTTATCCTACAGATTACCGAATAGAACTTGATCCAACACACGATTTTATTTTGTGGGTGTGTGATCGGGGCTATTTTATCCCACTTTTAATACGCTATTTGATCATTTTTGTGTTCATTTGTACCAAAAATAATTAGTTCATACCACTATTACGAGAAAAAGACACCTGTATTCAGGGTCATAATTGCGCGTAACGCTCACGTGACTTCGGACCAGCACGCAGGTCTGTAGCTACGTCTGAGGTTTGAATATCCTTGTTAGTCCTCCATTGCACATCCGTCCACGTGTAAGACGTTACTAACTTCTGACTAATCAGACATCCAAGAACTGAACTGTTAAATATCAGCCAAAGTAATAGGAATAAATCTTAGTTCTAATCAATCCACACCATTTTATACATGAATGTAACTTACAAATGATACGTCTTGAAGCTAATTGGCATTTCGCATTAAAGACAGTTTGGATAAAGTGAATTTATTTTTAACTAGAGTACGGCTTTCTTGATTAGCGGCCTCGCTCCCCGGAGTAACCGTGGCTTTGTAGTTGATGAACATCTAAAGCGAAGCGATTGAATTGTGTGAGAGTGTGTGGTCCCGAAGCGGGGAGTTTGATGTATAATCCGACCCACGGTCCACCGGGACGTTCCCAATTTCCACATTGCTCGCAAAACCTTGATATCTGGTGGGATTGATTGTTCTCTCTGAGCTGGTGACAGACTCTACGGTGGTAGAGACGACACCTCGTTGCGTTTTAAAAGACATCAGCTCGATTGCTGGCTGCTTTAGGGGTGCCTTGTTGTCGTGTTCTCGGATGTCCTCCATGTTCTTTAGCTAATTTAATATATTATCTTGCTACTGCTACACCAAGTAGCTTTAATTCTCATCAAAACCTTTGGTAGACTTGGATAATGAGCTGTATCTCCAAGACATTCCGTCCCCAAATATTATATATATACATATATAAAACAACGTGTAATCGTTGATATGGAATCGTGAACCAATCACACCAAATGAATTATTTCAAAACAGAGTTATTCAAATAGAGTGATTTGATTGGTTCAATGCATCAATTACGCCAAGTGAATTACTTTAAAACAGAGTGATTCAATTGGTTCACTCATGCCAAGTGAATCACTTACGCCAAGTGAATTATTTTCAAACAGACGGATTCAAAAAGAATGATTCAACTGGTTCACTCGTGGCAAATGAATCAATTACGGCAAGTGAATTATTTTCAAACAGAGTGATTAAAAGAGTGATTCAATTGGTTCACTCAGGCCACGTGAATCAATTATGCCAAGTGAATTACTTTAAAACAGACTGATTCAAACAGAGTGGTTCACTCATTGCAAATAAGTCAATTACATCAAATGAATTATTTTCAAACAGAGTGACTCAATTGGTTCATTCATGCCAAGTGAATCGGTTACGCCAAGTGATTTATTTTAAAACACAGTGATTCGAACAGAGTGATTCAATTGGTTCACTCATCGCAAGTGACTCAATTTTGCCAAGTGAATAATTTCCAAACACGGTGATTCAAACAGACAGATTCAAACCGAGTGTTTCACTCATCGCAAGTGAATCAATTATACCAAGTTTCAAACACAGTGATTCAAATAGACAGATTGAAAAAGAGTTGAAAAACGAGTCGATTGGTTCACTCACGGTGCAGGTTTATATAAGGAGATGTTTTTTTATTTAACATTTATGGAAGGAGTCTCCAGTGTCAGTGCTTCGTAACAGACGTAAAGCTGGTAAAACTTTAAATTTTCTGACAAAATAACATCTAAGGATGGTGCTAATATCGTCTGTATGTAGCTGCTAGAACGTAGAGAACCTGTTTCACAGACGATGCTCAACATGAAATGTAATTATAAGTGGATAAAGAGTGACATGGTGAGTTATCTAGTACATCTGCACTTCTCCTGTTTATGTAACCCCCCATTTTGTTGCTTGAAGGTCAATATTTTGTTCCACATATCTATATATAAATGGTATGACTTAAATCTTGGACCTGTGTCATTCACTTTCCCTCTCTTCTTGGCGTAATGCCTTCCCACAAGAAGCTTTTTAAAGCCAAAAAATAAAAAATAAAAAAATGGAGGGGTATATGGCTGATTTCTGCCAAGAATGGCAAAGATTAAAACGCTCGATGCCTCGGTGTGGCAGTCTATAAGCTGGCTGGCCCCTTGCCAAGTCATCTGCAGCGCTCCCATTTGAACAATCATGGGCTGAACTACACAAGCATGAAAAGACAACAGCGGAGAACAATGGGAAGCGAAAGGTGGCAGGATGTGAGCTGGTTTTATAAAAACAGGTCCACAAGACATTACTGATATAGAAATGCAGGTTCATAAAACTAGCAGACAAAAAAAAAAAAAAAAAACACCTGGGAAATTAATTCCACAAGAGTACATAGATAATTTCACACACCGCGCTAAAACGGGGGAAATTAAAATGACGGAAAGTACAAGGGAACATGGTTTAAACTGGGGAACATGGAAATAAATTATACTGGCTTGGCAAGACTTCGCAAAAAGACAAAGAAACAATCGAGTCTATACGCTGATTATGGCAATATTTACCATATTTGGGCACATTTTTGTTGCCTTAAACAGAGTGATTCAGACAGAATGAACAGGCAAATAGCATTCTTGTTCATTACTGAACTAAAATTTGCAATTGTTGGTAAAATAATTGCTGGGGCATAAGAGAAATAAAACACTTTGGGGTGCTAACCCCAAAGTGTTTAGCGTTTTGGTGTGGTGGGCGGCTGTGGATCAGGTGGTAGTGCGGGTTGTCCACTAATCGTAGGGTTGGTGGTTCAATTCCCGGCCCACATGACTCCACATGACTCCACATGACTCCGCATGCCGAAGTGTCCTTGGGTAAGACACTGAACCCCAAGTTGCTCCTGATGGCATGTTAGCGGCTTGCATTGCAGCTCTGCTACCATTGGTGTGTGGGTGTGTGAGTGTGAGTGTGAGTGTGTGTGTGTGAATGGGTGACACAGTGTAAAGCGCTTTGGATAAAAGCGCTATATAAATGCAGACCTTTTGCTAACAGTAACTCAACATTGTGTTGGGACTCATGACACTACCCCATCATTGATTATTTTCAAACAGGGTGAGTCACACAGAGTGAGTCATTTGGTTCACTCATGCCAAGTGAACCAATTACGCCAAGTCAATCATTTTCAAACAGCTTGATTCAAACAGAGCGATTCAATTGGTTCACTCATTCCAAGTGAATCAATTACGCCAAGTGAATCATTTTCAAAGAGTGATTCAGTTGGTTCACTCATGCCAAGTGAATCAATTAAGTCAAGTGAATCATAATCAAACAGTTTGATTCAAACAGAGCGATTCAATTGGTTCACTCATGCCAAGTGAATCAATTACGCCACGTGAATTATTATTAAACAGAGTGATTCAATTGGTTCACTCAAACCAAGTGAATCAATTATGCCAAGTGTATTATTTTCAAACAGACTGATTCAAAGAGAGTTTGTTCATTCATGCCAAGCGAACCAATTACGCGAAGAAAATTATTTTCAGAAAGGGTGATTCAAACTGTTTGATTCAGTTTGTTCACTCATGCCAAGTAAACCAATTACACCAAGTGAATTACTTTCAAACAGAGAGATTCTTAGGGAAGGTCAGGATCTCAAAAAACCTCAGAACAAAACAAACAAACTGTGAGGCTCATGAAAAAAAAAAAATGATAACCTTTGAGCTAGTGTCGCATAAAGAAGACAACCCCCAATCATGGTTCTATACTGTAGCTTGCGCTTAAAAGCATAGCAACATCTCCATTTCCTGTGGCAGCTGAACACATCAGGCCTCGACACCCTCACCATGTCCTACAGAAACCACAGGAAACAGTATTGCCGGCTGTATCGATGTAATTTAGGACTTTCTCCTTTCCTTGTAAAACATTTTCTTCAATCCCTTCTTTAGCGTCTTTATCCTCATGAAATCTGGTCAAAGGTAACACAGCATCTCAGCTATTACTGCCTCAGGCCGACTCTAAAGCCGCTGTCTTACAATCACTCGCTCCAGCAATATTCTTGCACGATGATGCCGCTCATTTAGCACTCAGGACTGTTTTTCCGGATGTTATGTTCATGTATTCGCTGCTACATGCTCGTTATTTCGCAATGTAATTTGCTTCAATATGATTTCTGTTCAGCGCTTATGCTGCTCCTGCTGGTCCAAATGGTTATTGCATAATTATACAGACTTTATTATTTGCTCCACTGTAAAAAATGCATACGTTTCAGACGAAAACAATACTTGGCCTGTGTAAATGAAACTACAATAAAAAAGCAATTGTTGGCACGTTGCTGTGGTACAAGAGAAATAAAACACTCACGCTCTTGCATCGTCATTCAGGAAGCAGCGGTTTCGCAGTAATCCCGCCCACAACTGCACGCCAACGATTCCGAAGATGAAAAACACGAAGAAGCATAGCAGCAAAACGTTTCCCAGCATCGGTAACGTGTCCAACAGGAGCGTCACCAAGATGCGCATACCTACGGAAAAAAAACAACAACAACAACAACACAACGTCAGAGAAAATAACACAGTAGGAAACACTTCTCGTAGAAATTTTAAGAGGAAAATCATGCCTCACGTTTCTGTCCTTTGTACGTTAACCGCTAAGGCGCGTGACGTGTATAATTTAGAAGCAACAGTGAGACTCTACTCCAAATGCATCTTGAAAAATACATCGTTCGTTCACTTTCCATCAACATCAACGTTCTGTTTCAGTGAAGCGTTATGGGGACGCGGGAGATCCTGAGGGAACGTTCTCGAAAAGCTACACCAAATGCCTACGAACAATAAGAACGATACGAGAGTCTTCGTTTAGGGGGCCAAGCACCAGAGGTGCATAGTTTTAAGATTAGAATGATTCATACTCGATGTACGTCCGTAATTTCTTGACTGAGTATAATAATTTGCTTGTATTTTCTCATTTGTAACTCGCTTTGGATAAAAGCGTCTGCGAAATGAATAAAAGTAAATAAGTAAATAATTTATATTGATTTATATTTATTTTGGGTGGTGGAGGTATTTAATCACTACGTTATCCTTCATATACAAGTCTCTCGCATCTTTTTTTCCATTGTCACCTGGACAACTCCTTCCGTGCGTTCCTTTTATACTTCTAGCTGCTGTGTTTCTGTCCGCTTCCTGTTTTTGGACCCTCGTTTTTTTTTTTGCCTGCAGCTCTAGCTTTGAATTAAAAGTTTCCCTCACATCCAGCAGGTCTTTGAACTCCATTACATATCCTGGTTCCCAGGTGGACGAGCACACGGCGTGATGAAACAGTTCTGTAAGTAAGGATATAATCCAGGCATGTTATTTGCCTACTGCTGCTTTATTTCAGAAATGAATTTCAGGTCATGACTAACACACATCCAGATCAAAATGACACCTGCTCCAACACTTTGAGTCACTTTGACCCAGAACCACCATTTTGAGTTTCCAACAACAACAAAAAAAGGCGTTCTGGTAATACCAGTATTACTTTTGTACTTCGGATATCAGACGAGCGCATTTAAATGCTCGCTGTCCTCAAAGCTTGTTTACAACATAATATGCAAATAAATGTTTCAGACATAAGACCCTTTTTTTTTTTTTTTCCAGCCAAGACTGGATTTACAAAAGTGCAAATGCACACAGTTTTGTTTTTAAAATCCAAGCAATTTGCTTCTCTATAGCACTCATGTATTGTTGAATGTAATATGTATTATTACATTATTACTCATGTATTGTTAATGTAATATATCTCCTGTAGTTTTGCTGACTTTAGTATTGTTGGCTGTAGTATAATCAACTGTAGTATTGTTGGCTGTAGTATAATCAACTGTAGTATTGTTGAATTTTGTATCAGTGAATGTAGAATGTAGAATTGTTGAGTGTAGTATTGTTGGATTTTTTATTGTTGACTTTAGTATTTTTGAATGTGGTTTTGTAAGTGTAGTATTGTTGACTGCAGCACTAGTGACTTTAGTAATGTTAAGTGTAGTATTGTTGACTGTAGTATTGTTAACTTTAGTATTGTTGAATGTAATATTGTTATATTTATTATTGTTGAATATAGTACTGTTAACTTTTTTTATTTAGTATTGTTGACTGTAGTATTGTTGAGTTTAATATTGTTGACTGTAGTATTGTTGAGTTTAGTATTGTTGAGTTTAGTATTGTTGACTGTAGTATTGTTGACTGTAGTATTGTTGAGTTTAGTATTGTTGACTGTAGTATTGTTGAGTTTAGTATTGTTGAGTTTAGTAATGTTGACTTTAGTAATGTTGACTTTAGTATTGTTGAATGTAGTATTGTTGAGTTTAGTATTGTTGAGTTTAGTATTGTTGAGTTTAGTATTGTTGAATGTAGTATTGTTGAGTTTAGTATTGTTGAATGTAGTATTGTTGAATGTAATATTGTTATATTTATTATTGTTGAATATAGTACTGTTAACTTTTTTTATTCTTTAGTATTGTTGACTGTAGTATTGTTGAGTTTAATATTGTTGACTGTAGTATTGTTGAGTTTAGTATTGTTGAATGTAGTATTGTTGAGTTTAGTATTGTTGAATGTAGTATTGTTGAGTTTAGTATTGTTGACTGTAGTATTGTTGAGTTTAGTATTGTTGAGTTTAGTATTGTTGAATGTAGTATTGTTGAGTTTAGTATTGTTGACTGTAGTATTGTTGAGTTTAGTATTGTTGAATATAGTATTGTTGAGTTTAGTATTGTTGACTGTAGTATTGTTGAGTTTAGTAATGTTGACTTTAGTAATGTTGACTTTAGTATTGTTGAGTTTAGTATTGTTGAGTTTAGTATTGTTGAGTTTAGTATTGTTGACTAGTATTGTTGAGTTTAGTATTGTTGACTGTAGTATTGTTGAGTTTAGTAATGTTGAGTTTAGTATTGTTGAATGTAGTATTGTTGAGTTTAGTATTGTTGAGTTTAGTATTGTTGACTAGTATTGTTGAGTTTAGTATTGTTGAATGTAGTATTGTTGAGTTTAGTATTGTTGAGTTTAGTATTGTTGACTGTAGTATTGTTGAGTTTAGTATTGTTGAGTTTAGTATTGTTGACTGTAGTATTGTTGAGTTTAGTATTGTTGACTGTAGTATTGTTGAGTTTAGTATTGTTGAGTTTAGTATTGTTGAATGTAGTATTGTTGAGTTTAGTATTGTTGAGTTTAGTATTGTTGAGTTTAGTATTGTTGACTGTAGTATTGTTGAGTTTAGTATTGTTGAGTTTAGTAATGTTGACTTTAGTAATGTTGACTTTAGTATTGTTGAATGTAGTATTGTTGAGTTTAGTATTGTTGACTGTAGTATTGTTGAGTTTAGTATTGTTGAATGTAGTATTGTTGAGTTTAGTATTGTTGAGTTTAGTATTGTTGACTGTAGTATTGTTGAGTTTAGTATTGTTGAGTTCAGTATTGTTGAATGTAGTATTGTTGAGTTTAGTATTGTTGAATGTAATATTGTTATATTTATTATTGTTGAATATAGTACTGTTAACTTTTTTTATTCTTTAGTATTGTTGACTGTAGTATTGTTGAGTTTAATATTGTTGACTGTAGTATTGTTGAGTTTAGTATTGTTGAGTTTAGTATTGTTGAGTTTAGTATTGTTGAATGTAGTATTGTTGAGTTTAGTATTGTTGAGTTTAGTATTGTTGAGTTTAGTATTGTTGAATGTAGTATTGTTGAGTTTAGTATTGTTGACTGTAGTATTGTTGAGTTTAGTATTGTTGAGTTTAGTATTGTTGAGTTTAGTATTGTTGAATGTAGTATTGTTGAGTTTAGTATTGTTGACTGTAGTATTGTTGAGTTTAGTATTGTTGAATATAGTATTGTTGAGTTTAGTATTGTTGACTGTAGTATTGTTGAGTTTAGTAATGTTGACTTTAGTAATGTTGACTTTAGTATTGTTGAGTTTAGTATTGTTGAGTTTAGTATTGTTGACTAGTATTGTTGAGTTTAGTATTGTTGACTGTAGTATTGTTGAGTTTAGTAATGTTGAGTTTAGTATTGTTGAATGTAGTATTGTTGACTAGTATTGTTGAGTTTAGTATTGTTGAATGTAGTATTGTTGAGTTTAGTATTGTTGAGTTTAGTATTGTTGACTGTAGTATTGTTGAGTTTAGTATTGTTGAGTTTAGTATTGTTGACTGTAGTATTGTTGAGTTTAGTATTGTTGACTGTAGTATTGTTGAGTTTAGTATTGTTGACTGTAGTATTGTTGAGTTTAGTATTGTTGAGTTTAGTATTGTTGAATGTAGTATTGTTGAGTTTAGTATTGTTGAGTTTAGTATTGTTGAGTTTAGTATTGTTGACTGTAGTATTGTTGAGTTTAGTATTGTTGAGTTTAGTAATGTTGACTTTAGTATTGTTGAATGTAGTATTGTTGAGTTTAGTATTGTTGACTGTAGTATTGTTGAGTTTAGTATTGTTGAATGTAGTATTGTTGAGTTTAGTATTGTTGACTGTAGTATTGTTGAGTTTAGTATTGTTGAGTTCAGTATTGTTGAATGTAGTATTGTTGAGTTTAGTATTGTTGAATGTAATATTGTTATATTTATTATTGTTGAATATAGTACTGTTAACTTTTTTTATTCTTTAGTATAGTTGACTGTAGTATTGTTGAGTTTAATATTGTTGACTGTAGTATTGTTGAGTTTAGTATTGTTGAGTTTAGTATTGTTGAGTTTAGTATTGTTGAATGTAGTATTGTTGAGTTTAGTATTGTTGAGTTTAGTATTGTTGAGTTTAGTATTGTTGAGTTTAGTATTGTTGACTGTAGTATTGTTGAGTTTAGTATTGTTGAATATAGTATTGTTGAGTTTAGTATTGTTGACTGTAGTATTGTTGAGTTTAGTAATGTTGACTTTAGTAATGTTGAGTTTAGTATTGTTGAGTTTAGTATTGTTGAGTTTAGTATTGTTGAGTTTAGTATTGTTGACTAGTATTGTTGAGTTTAGTATTGTTGACTGTAGTATTGTTGAGTTTAGTAATGTTGAGTTTAGTATTGTTGAATGTAGTATTGTTGAGTTTAGTATTGTTGAGTTTAGTATTGTTGACTAGTATTGTTGAGTTTAGTATTGTTGAATGTAGTATTGTTGAGTTTAGTATTGTTGAGTTTAGTATTGTTGACTGTAGTATTGTTGAGTTTAGTATTGTTGAGTTTAGTATTGTTGACTGTAGTATTGTTGAGTTTAGTATTGTTGACTGTAGTATTGTTGAGTTTAGTATTGTTGACTGTAGTATTGTTGAGTTTAGTATTGTTGAGTTTAGTATTGTTGAATGTAGTATTGTTGAGTTTAGTATTGTTGAGTTTAGTATTGTTGAGTTTAGTATTGTTGAATGTAGTATTGTTGAGTTTAGTATTGTTGACTGTAGTATTGTTGAGTTTAGTATTGTTGAGTTTAGTAATGTTGACTTTAGTATTGTTGAATGTAGTATTGTTGAGTTTAGTATTGTTGACTGTAGTATTGTTGAGTTTAGTATTGTTGAATGTAGTATTGTTAAGTTTAGTATTGTTGAGTTTAGTATTGTTGACTGTAGTATTGTTGAGTTTAGTATTGTTGAATGTAGTATTGTTGACTGTAGTATTGTTGAGTTTAGTATTGTTGAGTTCAGTATTGTTGAATGTAGTATTGTTGAGTTTAGTATTGTTGAATGTAATATTGTTATATTTATTATTGTTGAATATAGTACTGTTAACTTTTTTTATTCTTTAGTATTGTTGACTGTAGTATTGTTGAGTTTAATATTGTTGACTGTAGTATTGTTGAGTTTAGTATTGTTGAGTTTAGTATTGTTGACTGTAGTATTGTTGAGTTTAGTATTGTTGAGTTCAGTATTGTTGAATGTAGTATTGTTGAGTTTAGTATTGTTGATTTTAGTATTGTTGACTGTAGTATTGTTGAGTTTAGTATTGTTGAATGTAGTATTGTTGAGTTTAGTATTGTTGAGTTTAGTATTGTTGACTGTACTATTGTTGAGTTTAGTATTGTTGAGTTTAGTAATGTTGACTTTAGTAATGTTGACTTTAGTATTGTTGAATGTAGTATTGTTGAGTTTAGTATTGTTGAGTTTAGTATTGTTGAATGTAATATTGTTATATTTATTATTGTTGAATATAGTACTGTTAACTTTTTTTATTCTTTAGTATTGTTGACTGTAGTATTGTTGAGTTTAGTATTGTTGAGTTTAGTATTGTTGAATGTAGTATTGTTGAGTTTAGTATTGTTGAGTTTAGTATTGTTGAATGTAGTATTGTTGACTGTAGTATTGTTGAGTTTAGTATTGTTGAATGTAGTATTGTTGAGTTTAGTATTGTTGAGTTTAGTATTGTTGACTGTAGTATTGTTGAGTTTAGTATTGTTGACTTTAGTATTGTTGAATGTAGTATTGTTGAGTTTAGTATTGTTGAGTTTAGTATTGTTGAGTTTAGTAATGTTGACTTTAGTATTGTTGACTTTAGTATTGTTGAGTTTAGTATTGTTGAGTTTAGTATTGTTGAGTTTAGTATTGTTGACTGTAGTATTGTTGAGTTTAGTATTGTTGACTGTAGTATTGTTGAGTTTAGTATTGTTGAGTTTAGTATTGTTGACTGTAGTATTGTTGAGTTTAGTATTGTTGACTTTAGTATTGTTGAATGTAGTATTGTTGAGTTTAGTATTGTTGAGTTTAGTATTGTTGAGTTTAGTAATGTTGACTTTAGTATTGTTGACTTTAGTATTGTTGAGTTTAGTATTGTTGAGTTTAGTATTGTTTAATGTAGTATTGTTGAGTTTAGTATTGTTGAGTTTAGTATTGTTGACTGTAGTATTGTTGAGTTTAGTATTGTTGAGTTTAGTATTGTTGATTGTAGTATTGTTGAGTTTAGTATTGTTGACTGTAGTATTGTTGAGTTTAGTATTGTTGACTGTAGTATTGTTGAGTTTAGTATTGTTGAGTTTAGTATTGTTGAGTTTAGTATTGTTGAATGTAGTATTGTTGAGTTTAGTATTGTTGACTGTAGTATTGTTGAGTTTAGTATTGTTGAGTTTAGTAATGTTGACTTTAGTAATGTTGACTTTAGTATTGTTGAATGTAGTATTGTTGAGTTTAGTATTGTTGACTGTAGTATTGTTGAGTTTAGTATTGTTGACTGTAGTATTGTTGAGTTTAGTATTGTTGACTGTAGTATTGTTGAGTTTAGTATTGTTGACTGTAGTATTGTTGAGTTTAGTATTGTTGAGTTTAGTATTGTTGACTGTAGTATTGTTGAGTTTAGTATTGTTGAGTTCAGTATTGTTGAATGTAGTATTGTTGAGTTTAGTATTGTTGAATGTAATATTGTTATATTTATTATTGTTGAATATAGTACTGTTAACTTTTTTTATTCTTTAGTATTGTTGACTGTAGTATTGTTGAGTTTAATATTGTTGACTGTAGTATTGTTGACTGTAGTATTGTTGAGTTTAGTATTGTTGAGTTTAGTATTGTTGACTGTAGTATTGTTGAGTTTAGTATTGTTGAGTTCAGTATTGTTGAATGTAGTATTGTTGAGTTTAGTATTGTTGAGTTTAGTATTGTTGACTGTAGTATTGTTGAGTTTAGTATTGTTGAATGTAGTATTGTTGAGTTTAGTATTGTTGAGTTTAGTATTGTTGACTGTACTATTGTTGAGTTTAGTATTGTTGAGTTTAGTAATGTTGACTTTAGTAATGTTGACTTTAGTATTGTTGAATGTAGTATTGTTGAGTTTAGTATTGTTGAGTTTAGTATTGTTGAATGTAATATTGTTATATTTATTATTGTTGAATATAGTACTGTTAACTTTTTTTATTCTTTAGTATTGTTGACTGTAGTATTGTTGAGTTTAGTATTGTTGAGTTTAGTATTGTTGAATGTAGTATTGTTGAGTTTAGTATTGTTGAGTTTAGTATTGTTGAATGTAGTATTGTTGACTGTAGTATTGTTGAGTTTAGTATTGTTGAATGTAGTATTGTTGAGTTTAGTATTGTTGAGTTTAGTATTGTTGAGTTTAGTAATGTTGACTTTAGTATTGTTGAGTTTAGTATTGTTGAGTTTAGTATTGTTGAATGTAGTATTGTTGAGTTTAGTATTGTTGAGTTTAGTATTGTTGACTGTAGTATTGTTGAGTTTAGTATTGTTGACTGTAGTATTGTTGAGTTTAGTATTGTTGAGTTTAGTATTGTTGACTGTAGTATTGTTGAGTTTAGTATTGTTGACTTTAGTATTGTTGAATGTAGTATTGTTGAGTTTAGTATTGTTGAGTTTAGTATTGTTGAGTTTAGTAATGTTGACTTTAGTATTGTTGACTTTAGTATTGTTGAGTTTAGTATTGTTGAGTTTAGTATTGTTGAATGTAGTATTGTTGAGTTTAGTATTGTTGAGTTTAGTATTGTTGACTGTAGTATTGTTGAGTTTAGTATTGTTGACTGTAGTATTGTTGAGTTTAGTATTGTTGAGTTTAGTATTGTTGACTGTAGTATTGTTGAGTTTAGTATTGTTGAATATAGTATTGTTTAGTATTGTTGACTGTAGTATTGTTGAGTTTAGTAATGTTGAGTTTAGTATTGTTGAGTTTAGTATTGTTGAGTTTAGTATTGTTGAATGTAGTATTGTTGAGTTTAGTATTGTTGAGTTTAGTATTGTTGAGTTTAGTATTGTTGAATGTAGTATTGTTGAGTTTAGTATTGTTGAGTTTAGTATTGTTGAGTTTAGTATTGTTCAATGTAGTATTGTTGAGTTTATATATTGTTGACTGTAGTACTGTTAATTGTTGTCTGTAATATTGTTTACATTATTATTGTTGACTGTAGATTTCTTCAACATTAGAAATTACGACTGTAGTATTGTTTAATATAATATGTAATATGTAATATGTAATGTAGGCTTTGCTATTGTTGTACACACACACACACACACACACCATTGCATAAATTCACACTGGTAATGCTTGGCTAATTCCATGTTCAATGGTTTGAGAGTAATCAAATTGGAGACTCAACAGCCACAGGGTCTCATTTCTCAAAATCTCTTACTGCCTACACACACACACACACACACACACACACAACTTTGTTTTGTGTATGACAGAGCAAGCATCCTCTAAGCAATTGTGTGTATTTCTGTGTTTTGTACTGATTTGTTTTTTAATTAACACTGACTTACAGCTTTGCTCCTGCTGAATTGAAGCCATTACTGTGGCACAATGGTGAATATTATATATCTGAATAAATGTGTGTATGTGTGTGCGTGTGAGAGAGAGAGAGAGAGTGTGTGTGCTTGTGTGTGTGTGTGTGTGTGTGTGTGTGTGTGAGTGTGTGTGGTGCTTCTCTGCTAGCGGCGTCAAGATATAAAAACAGTAATTCAAGACAGTAAGCAATAACTGTGTGTTGTGTTGTGTTGTGTTGTGTGTTCGTGTGAGTATTTATGAGGAAACCAGTGAGATCTATAAATATGGTGAGCATATCTATTTCCGACTCAGTGAAGTCCAAATCATTTTAAATCAATACGCATGGAAGAGTGAAAATGTAACACTGAGATTCAGTGCTTCATAACAACATCGCAGAAAGGTGAGAGACAGACCCTGTGTGTGTGTGTGTGTGTGTGTGTGTGTGTGTGTGTGTGTGTGTGTGTATTAGTTAGTTGGCAGTAAAATTACAGCACTTAAGACGACCTGACCATGATGACTGATACAAAACTGAGAACCAGCGAGCACTTACAAACGACCCGAGTATTATTCTCTTATTATTATTCTTAGTATTTTCTCTTATTATTATTCTCTTTATTATTATTGGCTGTAGTAATATTCTCTTTACTATTGTTGACTGTATTATTATCATCTTTAGTATTATTGACTGTAGTATTGTTGATTTCATTATTATAGTTAACTTGATGTAGTTTTGCTTGTGTTCTTGACTTTATTGCTAAGTATTGTTGACTGTAGGTGATGTTAATTTCAGTATTATTGACTGTAGGTGATGTTAATTTCAGTATTGTTGACTGTATGTAATGTTAATTTCAGTATTATTGACTGTAGGTGATGTTAATTTCAGTATTATTGACTGTAGGTGATGTTAATTTCAGTATTATTGACTGTAGGTGATGTTAATTTCAGTATTATTGACTGTATGTGATGTTAATTTCAGTATTATTGACTGTAGGTGATGTTAATTTCAGTATTATTGACTGTAGGTGATGTTAATTTCAGTATTATTGACTGTAGGTGATGTTAATTTCAGTATTATTGACTGTATGTGATGTTAATTTCAGTATTATTGACTGTAGGTGATGTTAATTTCAGTATTATTGACTGTATGTGATGTTAATTTCAGTATTATTGACTGTATGTGATGTTAATTTCAGTATTATTGACTGTATGTGATGTTAATTTCAGTATTATTGACTGTAGGTGATGTTAATTTCAGTATTATTGACTGTATGTGATGTTAATTTCAGTATTATTGACTGTAGGTGATGTTAATTTCAGTATTATTGACTGTATGTGATGTTAATTTCAGTATTATTGACTGTAGGTGATGTTAATTTCAGTATTATTGACTGTAGGTGATGTTAATTTCAGTATTATTGACTGTAGGTGATGTTAATTTCAGTATTGTTGACTGTATGTGATGTTAATTTCAGTATTGTTGACTGTAGGTGATGTTAATTTCAGTATTGTTGACTGTATGTGATGTTAATTTCAGTATTATTGACTGTATGTGATGTTAATTTCAGTATTGTTGAAAGCAGGTGATGTTAATTTCAGTATTATTGACTGTAGGTGATGTTAATTTCAGTATTGTTGACTGTATGTAATGTTAATTTCAGTATTATTGACTGTAGGTGATGTTAATTTCAGTATTGTTGACTGTAGGTGATGTTAATTTCAGTATTATTGACTGTAGGTGATGTTAATTTCAGTATTGTTGACTGTATGTGATGTTAATTTCAGTATTGTTGACTGTATGTGATGTTAATTTCAGTATTGTTGACTGTAGGTGATGTTAATTTCAGTATTGTTGACTGTAGGTGATGTTAATTTCAGTATTATTGACTGTATGTGATGTTAATTTCAGTATTGTTGACTGTAGGTGATGTTAATTTCAGTATTATTGACTGTAGGTGATGTTAATTTCAGTATTATTGACTGTATGTGATGTTAATTTCAGTATTGTTGACTGTAGGTGATGTTAATTTCAGTATTATTGACTGTATGTGATGTTAATTTCAGTATTATTGACTGTAGGTGATGTTAATTTCAGTATTATTGACTGTATGTGATGTTAATTTCAGTATTGTTGACTGTATGTAATGTTAATTTCAGTATTATTGACTGTAGGTGATGTTAATTTCAGTATTATTGACTGTATGTGATGTTAATTTCAGTATTATTGACTGTAGGTGATGTTAATTTCAGTATTATTGACTGTAGGTGATGTTAATTTCAGTATTATTGACTGTATGTGATGTTAATTTCAGTATTGTTGACTGTATGTGATGTTAATTTCAGTATTGTTGACTGTAGGTGATGTTAATTTCAGTATTATTGACTGTAGGTGATGTTAATTTCAGTATTATTGACTGTAGGTGATGTTAATTTCAGTATTATTGACTGTAGGTGATGTTCATTTCAGTATTATTGACTGTAGGTGATGTTCATTTCAGTATTGTTGAAAGCAGGTGATGTTAATTTCAGTATTGTTGAAAGCAGGTGATATTAATTTCAGTATTGTTGACTGTATGTGATGTTAATTTCAGTATTGTTGACTGTAGGTGATGTTAATTTCAGTATTATTGACTGTAGGTGATGTTAATTTCAGTATTATTGACTGTATGTAATGTTAATTTCAGTATTATTGACTGTAGGTGATGTTAATTTCAGTATTATTGACTGTAGGTGATGTTAATTTCAGTATTGTTGACTGTATGTGATGTTAATTTCAGTATTATTGACTGTAGGTGATGTTAATTTCAGTATTATTGACTGTATGTGATGTTAATTTCAGTATTGTTGACTGTATGTAATGTTAATTTCAGTATTATTGACTGTAGGTGATGTTAATTTCAGTATTATTGACTGTATGTAATGTTAATTTCAGTATTATTGACTGTAGGTGATGT